>NW_001890369.1:0-1315 GCF_000143565.1 Laccaria bicolor S238N-H82 | reverse complement strand
TCCTGAGAGGACATAAGTTTCTTGGGATTCATTTCCACAATGTCAGTCCTTCGTCTGACATAGTCTTCAGTGAAGCTGTCCCAAGTTTTGGGTAAGGACGACGATATGATTACTTTGAATTGGGCATCTGAGATCCGGAAGTCGGGATCGGCTGTGAGGTTGATGCGTAGGTAGTATTGTCTCAGTTTGACAAGGTGCTTTGGGATGTCGTCTCCCTCGACCGCTCGCAATTGATGTAAGTTGCATGTAAAGGCAATGATGGTGTCGTGGGTTTTGTTCTCGTATAGGGCGACGAGTTGGTTCCAGCATTCAAATGAAGTGCCTGGTCGTCTGAGATTCATCATCTCCATAGTGCTGATGTTTGAAGTAAGAAGATGCTTAGCGTAGTTATCATTCTTCCTCCAGTTCCTTGCACCTTGAGGATCCATGAGTGGATTCGGCGCTTCGACTAGTCCTTGTGTGTATTCTAAGACTTCACAAAGATCGAGCATGATATACATCCATTCGCGCCAAACGATCCAATTCGTCGAGTTTAGTGACTCGCTACTTGACAGTTTGATGATCGCGGCGTTCTCCATGCCTCGTACGGCAATGATGGAGGGTAGCTGAACATTGCCAGTGTCTAGGATGTTTAGGGGTTGTTCCCCCGGAGGTGTTGGCTGTCGAGGTGTTGGCTCCCGAGAATCGGGGCCATACAAGCTTCTGCTCGACATGTTGACAGTAGTTGACAGTAAGGTTTAGCACTGTGGCCTGTGTGGAAAATCCAATACAGGTTTAAGCGTTACCGGGGCCCATAACCTGTTGAGATGGAAGCAGGAGGCAAGTCTTATATAGAGACATAGGAGACGTACATAGTTGTTTAACTACGTAGATTACCTAATACATAGACTAGGCTTGTTAGTCCGATGTTTACAGTGCTTTGCATTGCCATTTGCACACCGAAATCGCGAAAATTATGTTTGGTTTTGTATGTTCGTCACAGATTGTCATGCATCAGGACGAGATCTGAGCACTTTGGGAACTTTATATTTCTCAAACCCAACTCTCGTTGCGCCTCAGGTATCGGATGAGATGCACACACGGATCGTCGTTTGCCATGATGAGCAACATCTTTCACCGCAGGAGATTGCAGGCCTTGTTGGATGTTGCGTCCGGTAAGCGGTCTCTTACTTCCCGATTTGTGGGTCACGGTACAACACACACAAACATGATTTCTAAACCTCGGTGTGCAAACGGCAATGCAAAGCACTGTATTAACACAATCTATTGCAACTCAGGTTCAAACCAGTGTTGAAGGGGATCCTCAGAGTCGACC
>NW_001890370.1:2389-3463 GCF_000143565.1 Laccaria bicolor S238N-H82 | reverse complement strand
ACATTTGAAAATCTAATCTGAAGACTTCAACAAAGTTCCATAATTAGCATGGAGACAAGACAAAGTAATGACTATTTTCTGACAATAACATCACTTGGAAAAGATGAATCATGACCGATTAGGATCAGTTGACATAGGCATGACCAACATCTGACAAATAGTGACTAGCTATCGACCACCTGATGACTATGCACAACTTTGCTTTTTACTGAGACTGATGGGCCAGCGGTGTGTGACAGGCACCCATCAACAGCAGGCCAGTGGACTTGGCCGAGCTGTCAAGAATTTGGCCTTGAGAATGACTGGGCCGAGACTCTAAAATAGGCCATGCAACATGGGTGGGCCGCACAAACAGAGCCCCATAGAGGACGGATTGGCCCACTTTGCCTCTGGCGCCCATGGGTTGCACCCAATTGCATGGATCCCATTGTTGCGCCCATTGTTCTTTCAGGCAGTTAACCAGAGTGCTGCCTCGTTAGTACCACTGTGGGGGACCACGCATACGGTGCGCCTTGCGTATCAGCCAGGATTTCAGTATTCGATCAAAGGCATGTCCTTGGAGTTGGACTTCAAACTCAAGGGATTCAATGCTCTTTGCTGGTTCTGGTTCCAACTGTTTGTCCAAGTACACTGTACATTCTATGTTTTCTCTTTACTTGTGTTTTTCGCCTTTTATGTTCTCACCTTATGTTTCAACCTTTTCTGGTTCAATTGTCGATACATATGCTTTGTATTGCACCTAATTAAACACCATTCTCTGTTCTTTCTACGGCGGGTCCCTCTACAATGATGAGAATTTGACGAGAATTGTCGCATGAATCAGAATTCGAAGTCACGTGATTCATACCAGCGTTGCAACACTGCATTTGTCTTTCTCCAGAGCTCTCTCTGAGGGCAGCACCAAGGCGTGTTGCTACTGCTGGTTTTTGGTTGGATGGTCTGCCGCACACCGCTTGCGTTATTCTGGTCTTACCTTATGACCTGGAGGGTGTGGACACTGTCTTCTTCACCTCCCAGCAGCAAGTTGATGGCTGCTGCTCCTCTCCTTGCAAGTCTTGAAGCCTTTAATTGGTG
>NW_001890370.1:0-1484 GCF_000143565.1 Laccaria bicolor S238N-H82 | reverse complement strand
TCCGACTCCGAGGAGATGCCTTTGATCAAGTATTGAAATCCTGGCTGATTATTAACCTGTTGTATGTGAAGTAAGTATTTAAATGTGCTGACAGCAGCCTCGTTGTTGCGCCTGCAGGCAACAACAGGTGAATTTTTCGCCATGGATGGGCGGCATGAAAAAAAGCCCCTCATACAATGGGTCAGCCCACTTTGGCAGAGAGGTTTATGGCACCCATGCACTGTGTCCATTGGTCTCATTGGCAAGTCCCAACCTGTGCAACTATTTTGTGCTCCACAAGAGGCACAATTCTTTTGCACTCTAGAGGTGCAATTATTTCAAGCTCCATGAGAGGCACAATTCTTTTGCGCTCCACGGGGGGCGCAATTCTTTTGCACTCCAGGGTACAATTATTTGTGCTCCAGGACGCAATTACTTGCGCTCTATGGGGGCGCAATTCTTTTTGCGCTCTAGAGGTGCAATTATTTCAAGCTCCATGAGAGGCACAATTCTTTTGCACTCCACAGGGGGCGCAATTCTTTTGCACTCCAGGGCGCAATTATTTGTGCTCCAGGGCGCAATTACTTTTGCGCTCTAGAGGTGCAATTATTTCAAGCTCCATGAGGGACACAATTCTTTTGTGCTCCATGGGGGGTGCAATTTTTTTGCGCTCCAGGGTGCAATTATTTGTGCTCCAGGGTGCAATTACTTCTGCTCTATGGGGGCGCAATTATTCTGAGCTCTACAGGGGGTGCAATTATCTTGAGCTCCACAAGGGGCGAAATTATTTGTATTCCATGGGGGGGACAATTATTTTGAGCTCCATAATATGGCGGTCTGTTTGGGTAAGTATTCCCAGACTTCATGTGTCAGCGCGCAAAAATATACATTGTGCGCAAAACTATGTGTGGTGTTGCACAAAAGTAATGTCACTGCGCGGAATCATTAGTATACTTGCGCAGGATTAAGTTCAGTGCACGCAAATGTTGATTGTGCATGGAAAAGTTGATAGGTGTGCGCAAAATTATATTTGGTTGCGCGGAAACTTTAACTATGTGTGCCAAAACTTATTGACAGGTTTATGTGGTGCCCGTAAATATTATCAAGTGCCGCATAAACTCTTATATGTGCGCGGAAATTATTGGTTCCCTTGCATGGATTTTTTGGGTTCCTACCATTTTAGGAATGCCATGGTGCCATGATTAGGTAATTGATCTATTGTTGGCAGCCTCAGCGGAGTTTGAAATAAATTGACATGTAACAATATTCATAATTGATCTTCTTTTACCAATCTTGTCTTATGATATCTTCTCTGCCCTTCAATTTTGAGAATTCTTGGACTTAGGGGGGTTTTCTGGGAGATGTGGTTGGGTTCCTACAGGATAGTCACTATTTCCATTCAGGCAACCATGACCTAGGTTCATTTTTTGTTGGAATTCCAAGCACATCACATTTGTGGAAACAATGATGTGTTGCTCTGTAGTTATTCCTCCATCATTCTGTTG
>NW_001890371.1:2281-3454 GCF_000143565.1 Laccaria bicolor S238N-H82 | reverse complement strand
GGAAATGATATGATACCCCATAACATATCTACTATGGCCCACAAGCGTTTACTGTTAATGTATCATGATAAGCGATTTCAAATGGATCCACATTTTCCACTTATTGCATTCAATCATGAACAAATACAACAAAGTACAACTGGAGGTTATCTTACAACCAAAAAGTCCTCATTTAATTCAGTAACTGAACGCTTGCTTAACCTTGATATGCAAGTTATTTCTAGTATAAATAAAAGACTTGCTTCAGGTGAACGAGTAAAACCAGAAACTGAGCAAGAAAAAGAATGCTTTCAATTGTTAAAGGATCTGGATTCTGTTGGAGGTCACGTGCAAGGTTCAACAACATCAAAGAAGTACATGCGTAATGAAGTCTGGTCCCTTATATCATATGTTGGTGCTCCCTCCTGGTTTATTACACTTTCTCCAGCAGATGGCAAACATCCTATATGTCTTTATTTTGCTGATACCAACACAGAATTCAGACCTGAATTAACTTTTTCACCAGAATGTTCTACATTAATTGCGAAGAATCCTGTAGCTGCAGCACGCTTTTTTCATTTTATCTGTGAAAATTTTATTAAACATGTACTAGGTGTTGGAAGTAATCACCCTGGACTATATGGAGAAACAGATGCATACTATGGAACAGTTGAACAACAAGGGAGGTTAACACTGCACCTTCACCTGCTTTTGTGGATAAAAGGTGCCTTATCTCCTCAAGACATACGAGATCGAATTATGGATCCTTCATCTGACTTTCAAAAATGTATTGTTGAATATCTTGAATCAGTACATAAAGGAGAACTTCATGGAGGATCCTTTGAAGATATTCGAGCTCAATGTCAAGATGCTCAGAAAAACAATCCAGAATACAAAAATCCAACCCATACTATGCCTATACCTCCACCTCCCCTCTGCAAGAATAGAGGGTGCAACAAATGTTTAAGATGCACTAATCTTAAAGTATGGTGGGGTAATTTTCATGCAACAACAGATGATCTTTTGTCTAGATCAAATCATCATGGGTGCCGCAGACCTGAGATAGATGGGGAAGACCCTACAAAAGTGAAGCGGAAAGGTTGTCTAAATGCACAAGGCCAATGTAAGGCACGCTTTCCACGTGAGATTGTAGAGGAGACAATGGTTGATCCACTGAGCGGTGCATTGAAAATA
>NW_001890371.1:0-1163 GCF_000143565.1 Laccaria bicolor S238N-H82 | reverse complement strand
CGCCGTGATCAAGGTGACAGAGAATATTACTGTTCTACTATGCTTTCTTTGTTCAAACCTTGGCGAAATGGCAAATATTTGAAACTAGAAGATGAGTCTTGGGATGAAGCTTTTTGTGGTTATGCATTTTCAGCAAGACAACTTGAGCTTATGAATAATTTCAATATCAAGTATGAATGTAATGATGCCAGAGATGACTATTCTGCACAGATGAAGAAGAAAGGTGAAAGAGAAGGAATACTAGGCTCATGGGATGACACTGGGGGTGAACTTGATGCTAACTTTCCTGACTTTGGTGAAGATGGTCCATTGGATGTTGATGAATCACTCTATATGTTGGGAGACCCCAATAGCATCAATAATCAGAAGCTTCATGAAATGAACAGAATTGAGAACATAGTTCAAAATGCAGGATGGCTTGATCCATGCATTGGGAATATTGATCCAGTGGATGTAAACTTCAAGCCAGAAGAAGAACGAACTGGATCTCAGTGGAATGTTCTTGTACAGTCGCTAAAGAAACTCTTTCTTGCAACACGTTCAAAGAACCTTCCAGCAGCCAAAGCAGATAAAGAAAAAAATGGGACATCACAAAATGAAGTGGTTGTAGATGATATCAGCTACTTGGACAAAAAATTCAAAGCTAAGAAAGAAGAAGAACAGAAAATGATAGATGACATTGCCCAAACATTTAGTTTGAATGAAGAGCAGGAAAGAGCATTCCGAATTGTGGCCAACCATGCAACTATGAAAGAAAGTGAGCAACTTAAAATGTATCTGGGAGGTATGGGTGGAACAGGAAAATCTCAGGTTATAAAGGCATTAATAGCCCTCTTTGATAAACGTAATGAGGCACATAGAATTATGATATTGGCACCGACTGGATCTGCTGCTGCTCTCTTGAATGGCTCAACATATCATTCAGCTTTAGGTGTAAAAAGTGATTCCCGAAGAAACCATAATGAGAATTCAACTATGGCACAGGTCAGATCTCGTCTAGATGGTGTAGACTATATATTTCTAGATGAAGTGTCTATGATCTCATGTTATGAGCTATATAAAATAAGTGCACAACTGGCAAAAGGAAGAAACAATATGGATGTACCCTTTGGTGGAATCAATATGATTTTTGCAGGAGACTTTGCACAGCTTATGCCAGTCCA
>NW_001890372.1:1831-3525 GCF_000143565.1 Laccaria bicolor S238N-H82 | reverse complement strand
TGCCTCATCTGTGCTGAGTGAGGCCACAACACAACCCAACATGCCAATAGCACCATACTCATCAAGTTCAAAGCTGATGGCAAGGCAGTATGGTCAAAGTACAGTGACCACAACCTCCTCAGTCCCGACAACCACATCATTTGTATCAGCTGGAACCTTAGAGGCGACTGTGGGCACCTATGTTCTTGTTGAGGATTAGAACCCTATGCTACGTACCCTCTTTATCCCTATTTACCAACTCCTTCATTTACTTCTGTACTTACAATTTTCTTGCTACTTCTGTACCTCGCACCTCAGTCGTTTACCACTATGTGTAACCGCCTGAGGTGTGTATTCTTTTACTTATATATCTTCCAATACTTTACTTACTATCTCTACCTTAGCTACCACTAACGGTCTTATCCTAACAGGTTATGGGCCCTGCATGCTCCTAAATTATCAGAAGATTATTGGTTACACACATATCCCCTCAACTCAATACAAAAGACTTATTACCATGTCTGGAAGTCACAATATTTCGATTCCTTTCTCCTTGCCCAAGGATCAGCACTGCTGTGGATATGAAAACTTCGCGAGCTGGAAAACACTTATGATCGCTCATGGGAAACCCCAAGGATACCTAAAATACTGGGAGAACAGAGGTCTTTACACTCTCTGGTGTATTCCATATGGAATCCATATGGAATGGGTGGATTCCACCATCATTCCATGGATTCCATATGGAATATTTTTATGTGAGTCCCCAGCTATTTTTTTATTCCATAGTCACTATGGATTCCATATGATTCCATATGGAATATGGATGGAATGATGGATTCCATGGACTATTCCAGGTGGATTCCATCTGGATTCCAGCCATAGATTAATTAATGACCATTATACCATTATAATACAGTATTTATAATGTCCTTATTATATTTAGGTAAAAATTAAATTTGACACTTAAGAGGATTGAACCCTCAACTATGTCAGCAATGGCAGTGCTCAAGTCAACTGAGCCATGCAGACATTATTACATGGTAAACTAAAGGTCTATGTATACCGCTCTCCATCACATGGCATCGCAAACGTGACAGCTTTGGCTGGAACATTGCCACATCATTTCTTCCCTCCCACCACCACCATCACCATCCACCACCACTGTCTCAAACCACCACCGCTCATGACAATGACGATGCAGACGATGCACGTTGCCATGCCCAGGTAAGCAGCAACCCCTCCCACCTCCCCTTTTGACCAAAACAACGCCCAGCAACCACCCGTGGCCCACGAACAGCAAAACAAAGCCCACCAGCCACCACCTGGTGCCCACAAACGGTGACCCAGCTAGTGATGCTGTGGTCAGGTTCCAAACCAAAGTTCGAACCCAAACCTTGCAGGACCGGACCAAGATTTGGTCTGAAATTCAACAGTTAGGGGGGACCAGACCATTTGTCCAGTCCCAAGTTCCTTTGGAGGGGGCACTATGTGAACGTGTTCAGACCGGTCCAAACTGGGTGCTGAAGTACCAAGTTCAATCAGTGACATTCAAACTCCACGAACCTACTTCATGTCAACACACACACATCGTCAAAGCCAGTCTCGACTCTATGCAAGCCAGTGTCGCTGCCAAGATATTCGGCCTTTCCGTCCATTTCAACTTTCTTGCGCTCATCACATGCACGCCTCCCATTTCCTTTGATGTTCTGATCCCC
>NW_001890372.1:0-833 GCF_000143565.1 Laccaria bicolor S238N-H82 | reverse complement strand
ATACAAATAGCTTTTTATGATCGTGTGGTATAGTTTATAGTGTCTCTCTTGTGGTACACTACAGTTTTTGTAGTGTTGGTATCTTTTCTTTGTCAATCGCATCAGTGTTTGATGTGTATGCAGAACAATCCGGTTTTAATTATATCTAGTCCAGACCGGTTCCGCATGCTTCTTTATCATGGGCTCGGCTACTAATTTGACATATCATGTCATTTCAGTGATGGGCGTGCTGATGTGTTTGATATGTATGCAGACACACTGCTGGCTTCTTTATTTCCGGAGGTCGTTAATTTAAAATACCTTGGCACGGTTTCTGTTATCATATGGAGATCAGATGGCACTCCAAAGAGCTTCAAATGACTTTCTTAATTATCAGGGGGTCTCCAGGATGGATTACCTAATGTCTTTCCAGGTTTGCGCATCACATGTCTTGGACGATATGACACATCACTCTTTGTGAAGTGTTCACTCTGAACTTCTCGCATAGCTGAAGCCAAGAGGGAAGGAGGAGGCAAGAATGGGTGGATCTGGGATCAACACCCATAAGTGAGCAATGAGCAGTTACAAGATACTCAGCTGGCCCAACATGATTATGCATACTGTAGGAAGTACAGATATACAAAGCACTACATGTAGTGCAAGAGGATGGCAAGACTGCTGACAAGATGGTGGTTCAAGACAAAAGATCAATATATTATGTAAGATATCCAAATCTAGCTATATACCACTGTTTGACTATGGCCTCTGGGCATTCCCTTCCAATCCTATATCACAAAGCCCCCCAATGTCCAGAGGGCATGTAAGGGAAACAATGGTGGGGAAGAATAATAGAA
>NW_001890373.1:2226-3426 GCF_000143565.1 Laccaria bicolor S238N-H82 | reverse complement strand
CGCATCTTCTGTGTTCACCTTGGGAGTTCGTAGATTAAAAGCTTGAGGTGTTGACTGTACAGGGGCATTGGAGGTCTTGAAACGCTTGGAGGAGGTCCCAAATTACTGAGGGTTGGAGTTGGAGGACGATTTTTGTGCTCTTGAGGTTTAGAAAAAGACTTAGCTTCAGTATCTTTCTTTTCAGGACGTTTAATAGGATCGAATCTTGCTTCTTTGTCTTTTTGAGAACGCGTAACCACTAAAGCTGAAGAAGGTCGCGCGCGCCATGCTGGAACAACCGAAGTAGAGGACCCGTTAAAGACCTCTGACTCCAAAACCTCTTGTCCATCAAAAAGAAGACCGGCATAATTGGCCATATGGGGAGGTAGGTCTCTTGTGACCTCCCGGCCTTTACCTTTTAAATGGCTAGACGCAGCCTGTTGTTCTCGAAGGACCTTCGCAACGCCTCCATCACTTCCAAAAGATCGAGGAAGTTCCGATCCGTCAGTGCGCGCCAACCTACCTAGAGGGGTGTAAGCAACTAAACCTTCCTTGATACATATCTCGACTTCAGGGCAAAACTTGAGGCCAAGCCGATGTGTAGTCTTGTCACAAAAGAAACATCTTGCTTCCCTCATAATTTGCTGATTAGTCAAATTAGCGTTTGGAGTTATATGGACAGAGCGCAAAAACTCAGCATGTGCCAGCCTGAGATCCTCCATTTGTTTTGTAAGTCGATCAACCGAACTTATGCCTATTGGTTCCACAATAGGAGCCGCCGGAACAGTTTTCTCGAACGCAACCTTCTTAGCAGGGTTTTTCTTCTTCTTCACAACTGGAGCTTTGTCGATGTCGTCGTCGGATTCACTAGAACTCGTATCAGAGTCCGAATCTAAGTCTAAGCTTACCGGACCGATTTTCGCGTCTAGATCCTCTTCGTCGAACTCCGCTCTAAGCCATCCTAGCAAAGAAGGAATGGACAGGGGTGACGATGTCTTCAAATTTGCTGCTGGGATTCGTTTTTTAACTTTCATACGAAGCGTTGACGGAATCCCTCTATAAAAACAAAGAGACACTTCAGTTTCTAGCATGCGTGAAGGAGCAAGGCCTGAAGAAAGCACCGTGAATTCTCTGTAATACTTATCCACGTCTCTTTGAGAGAGCATTATCCCTGATTCACCGTGCTTCAAACTCCACTGCCGAAGTCGGTCGGGTGAGTTA
>NW_001890373.1:0-1399 GCF_000143565.1 Laccaria bicolor S238N-H82 | reverse complement strand
ACCGAGTAATCAGCGCGCAATCGAGAAAGTTGAACGTACCAAAAGTGCGAATCAGGAGATTTTTGTAATTATATGCATCAAATGAGTTTTCAATACTCGGAGGAGGAGGTCGAACGGAATACCGATCCCCTGTCTCGGTCACCACTGTGGAAAAACAAAGGTTCTACACAGGAGACAGTAATCGGTCGCCAACCTCGAAAAGCGGGGAGAAAGAAAGGAAGTGGTGAATACGGACAAAGGAATGGAGTGTGAGAAACTTAGCGTGAACAGCGTGAGATTGCTAGTCGCGACCTTATCAAGCGCGCGTTGTGTCAAGGTCGTTGGAGACAGCCGTGAGAGTACGTGTAGAGTCGACTAAATGCGTGGCGTGGGTGTTATGAAAGCTTGTAAAGTCATCTTGAAGAACGTCGTCGTTAACAGGGCCGACAAGATGATGGCGTGCGTAAAAACTTTGAATACTTAAAAATCTTGAGAAGGGAATTTTTGAGGGAAAAAGGGAGGATGCTCCATTCGACAGGTGGGAGGTCACCTTTATATGAAATACAAAAATCACAAGACATCGCACGTACTCGCGTGCTGCCTGACCAAAATAAAAAGAAGGTTCTAAAAATAAAAACGAGCCAAAAATAAATGATTCTATCGTCACCTGCTTCCTCTCTCGGCTAATCCTTCAGGTTGGGAATGACTCGGGGAACTAACGACGTGGGGAGAGGTCTATTTCCGTGCGTCACTGCTGCCCTCAGTGCAGACGTCCCCAACGTCGATGCTCAACCCTACCGTCCAACCCTCAAGAGAAGCTCCAAGCGGAAAAGGATCTGTTGAAGAAAAGATAAAAAAAACAAAGACACAACAAATAAAAGCGAAAGAGTCAAAAGAAAAAGTACGTGACCCAATTTAAAATCCCAAATCCCATTCCTTCGAAACTGTGAGAGCCGACACAAATAGCTGGAAGAGGCACAGCCACCGGTCTTCTTGAATCGATGTCTTCTGGCGTATTTCCTGGTTACACACATCGTCTCGCATTCTCTCGACTTTTAGTAAAGGAAATCGGGTAAAATAAAATAAAAACAGAAAAATAGAAATAAAATAAAATAAAAGTTAAAACTCGAAATAAAGAGGGCGTCGTGAGTGGAACAATGCGCACTTCCACAACGTAGTTAGGGAAAAATGGATACAAAGCTATATGGAAGACCCTACGTTATGTACGATATGGGAGGACAAACGATCCGAAGTTGGTGCATGGGAGCCCGGATTCCAATTTTTCAAAGACTTGGACGGAATGTTATACTTCCGCGATGCTGATTACCACCCAAGGCTCTGTGTTCCTAAAGCGTTGAGGCTGGACATATTGACAGAAGCTCACGAGAGTCCCTTCGAAACCGCGGGGATCCTCTAGAGT
>NW_001890374.1:0-950 GCF_000143565.1 Laccaria bicolor S238N-H82 | reverse complement strand
CATCGATGAAGAACGCAGCGAAATGCGATAAGTAATGTGAATTGCAGAATTCAGTGAATCATCGAATCTTTGAACGCACCTTGCGCTCCTTGGTATTCCGAGGAGCATGCCTGTNTGAGTGTCATTAAATTCTCAACCTTCCAACTTTTATTAGCTTGGTTAGGCTTGGATGTGGGGGTTGCGGGCTTCATTAATGAGGTCGGCTCTCCTTAAATGCATTAGCGGAACTTTTGTGACCGTCTATTGGTGTGATAATTATCTACGCCGTGGATGTGAAGCAGCTTTATGAAGTTCTGCTTCTAACCGTCCATTGACTTGGACAATTTTGATAATTTGACCTCAAATCAGGTAGGACTACCCGCTGAACTTAAGCATATCAATAAGCGGAGGAAAAGAAACTAACAAGGATTCCCCTAGTAACTGCGAGTGAAGCGGGAAAAGCTCAAATTTAAAATCTGGCAGTCTTTGGCTGTCCGAGTTGTAATCTAGAGAAGTATTATCCGCGCTGGACCGTGTACAAGTCTCCTGGAATGGAGCGTCATAGAGGGTGAGAATCCCGTCTTTGACACGGACTGCCAGGGCTTTGTGATATGCTCTCGAAGAGTCGAGTTGTTTGGGAATGCAGCTCAAAATGGGTGGTAAATTCCATCTAAAGCTAAATATTGGCGAGAGACCGATAGCGAACAAGTACCGTGAGGGAAAGATGAAAAGAACTTTGGAAAGAGAGTTAAACAGTACGTGAAATTGCTGAAAGGGAAACGCTTGAAGTCAGTCGCGTTGGCCAGGGATCAACCTTGCTTTTTTGCTTGGCTTACTTTCTGGTTGATGGGTCAGCATCAATTTTGACTGGTGGAAAAAGTTCAAAGGAATGTGGCATCTTCGGATGTGTTATAGCCTTTGTTCACATACATTGGTTGGGATTGAGGAACTCAGCACGCCGCAAGGCCGGG
>NW_001890375.1:1819-3523 GCF_000143565.1 Laccaria bicolor S238N-H82 | reverse complement strand
ACTGCAGTAGGGCACAACACATATCAGGTATAATTGTATATTGTTTCCTTATTTAGATGTGTATTAAAACATCGAAATTGTTGCCTGAAAGAATGAAACAAAAATGAAATAACTGCCTGGAAAGAATGAAATGAAAATTCCATGGCAATGAATGAAAAAAAAAATGAAACAGTCGCCAGGAATGAATGAAATGGAAGAATAAAGCAAAAAATGAAACAGTTGCCATGGTGGAATGAAATAAAAAAAATGAAACAGTTGCCAGGAATGAATGAAACAGAATAAATTTCATTCTTGTCAGTAGAAATGAAGAAAAAATTGAAATGAAATGAAATGAAACAAAAAGTATTTCATTCTCCACGGCAATGAATTAGAATGACTTGGAATGAAACAGTTGCCATGAATGAATGAAAATTCATTTCATTTCATTCACGGTAGCTAAGCAGGAACTTCTATGGTACATGCCAGGTTTTACATGATGTAAATGGCAGCTACTAGTGGTTGCAATACGAGTAGTGATGTGCCACTGGTCCTTACCATATTTTATCATAAAACCATGGCCTAGGCCAGGAAGGCCTTCTGCATAGCTCCACATACTTTTATGAAAAGTATATCATATATGTCCCAGGCCCTTTTATGATAAGGATTTTTTTCATAAGAGGCCTTGTGCATTTCAATAACTTTTCATTGCAGGTCACAACTTATCATTAACTGCTTTTCATTGCAGTCCAGCCATTTTCATTGACCACTTTTCATTGCTGGCCAGCCCTTTTCATTATCCACTTTTCATTGCTGCTGACATTTTCATTGGGTGCTTTTCATTGCAGGCCAGGATATTTCATTGGTAGCTTTTCATTGCTCTCTAGGATTTTCATTGGCTACTTTTCATTGCAGGCCAGCCTTTCTCATTGACCACTTTTCATTGCTGCTGGTATTTTCATTGATAGCTTTTCATTGCAGGCCAGGATATTTCATTGGATACTTTTTATTGCAGGCCAGCTCTTTTCATTGACTGCTTTTCATTGCTGCTGGTATTTTCATTGATAGCTTTTCATTGCAGGCCAGGATATTTCATTCGATACTTTTCATTGCAGGCCAGCTCTTTTCATTGACTGCTTTTCATTGCTGCTGGTATTTTCATTGGTAGCTTTTCATTGCAGGCTAGGATATTTCATTGGATACTTTTCATTGCAGGCCAGGATATTTCATTCAATACTTTTCATTGCAGGCCAGCTCTTTTCATTGACCACTTTTCATTGCTGCTGGTATTTTCATTGGTAGCTTTTCATTGCAGGCCAGCCCTTTTCATTGGCTGCTGTCAGGTGGGTCATCAGGAGAATGGTCACATGACCAGTTGCCTAAAATGGTTAAAAACAAAAATTGTAGTCCTGCACTGTAGCTTCCTGAATCTGTTTAAAAAAGTGCTTTCATTGTAGAGATATGAGGTAAAATATTTTTCTCATCGCCAGCTTTTTTTTTTTTTTTTTTTTGCATTCTTCTCCATGAAAACAAAACCAAACAAGATGATTTCAACACATTTAGAAATCCAAGAGAAGAGGCTACAATTATCATATCATGGGAAAATTGTGCCAAAAAGGAAGGTGCATACCTCAAAAGGGAAATTGACATGGATAGCCTGCAAAAGGCTACAAAAAGTCTGACATAGACTATAAGGACCACTGATAGACTACAAAAGACTACAAAAGT
>NW_001890375.1:0-845 GCF_000143565.1 Laccaria bicolor S238N-H82 | reverse complement strand
TAACTATAGTCAAATACAACAGTGGCTACTAATGTGAATACCAGGTCAAAGATAGGATGGTGGCTTCTGATTTAAAAAGAGAGGACAACTGTCCTAATGCAAAAGACAGGTTGAGCATGATACCAAAACCAATGATGCAACAATGTATATATGTCAATCCTTCAACCATATCCCCATGAACATTAACATAGTCAAAGACACTACACAGTGTATGTCAGAAAATCAGACTACAAACTTTTGTAATTTCAGAAAGCAGACACTCCAAACTTTTGTAGTGTCAAAAAGGCAGACAAGACAAACTTTTGTAGGTTCAAAAAGTGGACACTACAAATTGTTGTAGTCTCAAAAAAGCAGACACTACAACTTTTGTAGTCTTGAAAAGCAGACAATACAAACTTTTGTAGTCTCAAATAGCAGACACTACAAACTTTTGTAGTCCAAAAAAAGGGGACACTACAACTTTTGTAGTCTAAAAAAAGGGGACACTAGAAACTTATGTTAGTAAAATTTGTAGTCTATTTCCGACATTTTGTAGTCTATTAGTAAACTTTAAACTTTGTAAGGTATGTCCAACTTTTGTAGTCTTTTGTAGTCTATCAGTGGTCCTTATAGTCTATGTCAGACTTTTTGTAGCCTTTTGCAGGCTATCCATGTCAATTTCCCTTTTGAGGTATGCACCTTCCTTTTTGGCACAATTTTCCCATGATATGATAATTGTAGCCTCTTCTCTTGGATTTCTAAATGTGTTGAAATCATCTTGTTTGGTTTTGTTTTCATGGAGAAAAATGCAAAAAATGCAAAAAAAAAAAAGGCTGGCGATGAGAAAAATATTTTACCTCATATCT
>NW_001890376.1:2444-3391 GCF_000143565.1 Laccaria bicolor S238N-H82 | reverse complement strand
AACCTACAGTATGGTTTGAGATAGGACAGTAGCTATCAATATGAAGGCATAGAATAGCCTTTCTTGATGTGAAAGACAATTTGTACATGATGTCAAAAGTAAATGCTGCAGCAATGGCAATATGTAAAATCATGTCAATCCTTTAACCTCATCCCCATAACCTATACAGAGTCAAGGACACTATAAACTATATGTCAACTACAAACTTTTGTAGCCTCAAAAAGCAGACACTACAAACTTTTCTAATGAAAAAGCGGACACTACAAAATTTTGTAGTCTGACAAGCGGACACTACAAACTTTTCTAATGAAAAGGCACACACTACAAACTTTTGTAGTCTAAAAAAGCGGACACTACAAAACCTTTTAATGTAACCCTAATTTTGTAGTCTAAGTCCAAGCTTTTGTAGTCTAAGTCTGACTTTTGTAGTCTTTTGTAGTCTATCAGTAAACTTTGTAGCCTATGTCCAACTTTTTTGTAGTCTATCAGTAAACTTGGTAGTCTATAACTGACTCTTGTAGCCTGTCAGTGTTGATTGCTCTTTTAGGGAATGCACCTTCCTTTTTTGGTCAATTTTCCCACGATATGATATTTGTTGCCCTTTCATCTAGCTTTCTAAATGTGTTGGAATCATGTTATTTGGTTTTGTTTTCATGAAGAAAAATGCAAAAAACCAAAAAAAACACGACGCTTTTGGAATTCCTTTACCTCATATCTCCACAACAGGAGCACTTCAGAACATAATTCAACCAGATTCGGGAAGCTACAGTGCAGGGGTACAACTTTCGCTTTTTGACTATTTTTGGTAATTGGTCATGTGACCACCCTCCCAACAACCCATGTGATACATATCATCATTATTATATAGTTTTCGGTAATGAAAGTGCCAAAGGGCCTAATGAAATATACTAATGAAAAATCTAAGAAATAGTAATGAAAGTGTCAGG
>NW_001890376.1:0-2057 GCF_000143565.1 Laccaria bicolor S238N-H82 | reverse complement strand
ATTCCAAGAAAATCTGATGAAAGTGCCAAGGAGCCTAATGAAATATCCTAATGAGAAATATAAAAAATCGTAATGAAAAAGCGCAGGAGCCTAATGAAATATCCTAATGAAAATTCTATGAAATGGTAATGAAAACGCGAAGCAGCCTAATGAAATATCCTAATGAAAATTCTAAGAAATGATAATGAAAAAGCGCAGGAGCCTAATGAAATATCCTCATAAAAATTCTATGACATGGTAATGAAAAAGCGAAGGAGCCTAATGAAATATCCTAATGAAAATTCTATGAAATGGTAATGAAAAAGCACAGGAGCCTAATGAAATATCCTAATGAAAATTCTAAGAAATGATAATGAAAAAGCGCAGGAGCCTAATGAAATATCCTAATGAGAATTCTAAGCAATGGTAATGAAAAAGCGCAGGAGCCTAATGAAATATCCTAATGAAAATTCTATGAAATGGTAATGAAAACGCGAAGCAGCCTAATGAAATATCCTAATGAAAATTCTAAGAAATGATAATGAAAAAGCGCAGGAGCCTAATGAAATATCCTAATAAAAATTCTATGAAATGGTAATGAAAAAGCGAAGGAGCCTAATGAAATATCCTAATGAAAATTCTATGAAATGGTAATGAAAAAGCACAGGAGCCTAATGAAATATCCTAATGAAAATTCTAAGAAATGATAATGAAAAAGCGCAGGAGCCTAATGAAATATCCTAATGAAAATTCTATGAAATGGTAATGAAAAACACAGGAGCCTAATGAAATATCCTAATGAAAATTCTAAGAAATGATAATGAAAAAGCGCAGGAGCCTAATGAAATATCCTAATGAGAATTCTAAGCAATGGTAATGAAAAAGCGCAGGAGCCTAATGAAATATCCTAATGAAAATTCTATGAAATGGTAATGAAAACGCGAAGCAGCCTAATGAAATATCCTAATGAAAATTCTAAGAAATGATAATGAAAAAGCGCAGGAGCCTAATGAAATATCCTAATGAGAATTCTAAGAAATGGTAATGAAAAAGCGCAGGAGCCTAATGAAATATCCTAATGAAAATTCTATGAAATGGTAATGAAAAAGCGAAGCAGCCTAATGAAATATCCTAATGAAAAGTCTCAGAAATGATAATGAAAGGGCCAAAGAACCTAATGAAATATCCCCATGATATCTCATTATCCTTGTCTATAACTTATGAAAGATTCCAGTGATAAATTGAATGAAATAGATGGGCAATCCTAATGAGATGCCTTTCATAAAACCTGTGGCATTATACACAATGGCTCTTGGACAGTTGTCATAGATTAATCATAAAAGTGGTAGCCACCAGTCCGCTTACCTGGTCTGGGATGAGTGTGGTCTGGAGGAGAAAGGTGAAACGACGCCGAAAACTTCTCCTGACTTAGCGACTGGTAGAGGTGAGCGGAGCTCAAAGGCGAGGCCGAGGTTTTGAGTTGGTGTATCGTTATGAACATACACATCACGGGATAGCCTCCTTAATTCAATACAACCAAATAGAAAAATCCATACCTCAGCTTTTTTGACTGGTACCGTTTACCGGTGAGCTCCGAAATCTACAAGGACAAACCCTATAACTCGTCAGACACCTCTTGATCTAGATCTCTCCGGATCCTTGGTTCTTAATTCTAGAATCCTCTCAAATGTAAGCCTACTTTTTATTTCTTCGGTGACGGTTAAACCAACGTAGATTTACAGACTAAATATACTATATGCCTCCGATAGTCCTCTGGCAAACCAATCACCATGATGGCGATCATAGCGCCACGCTTCCACCAGAAGCGTTGGGGCTTATCTTTGAGAATTTGCGCGACATCTTGATGTCAACTGTCTATGATCTCGAGTTCCCCCAGGCCCACATGGAAGATATTCCCAGTGATCGTGGGATCAACCGGTGGATCGACGTTACCTTGGTCTGCCGTCGTTGGCACTGTGTTGCCCTCCTTTGCCCATCGCTATGGGCATACATATATGTCCCGGATTGTTCTTCTAATACCGCTCCACGCATGATGAGCATCTTTCTCAAACGATCAC
>NW_001890377.1:2639-3532 GCF_000143565.1 Laccaria bicolor S238N-H82 | reverse complement strand
CATGTAGTATAAAAGAAATTGTTGAAAATTCACCATAGTGAAGGTTATACCTAACCTTTTGAGTTCACACACTGGATACATATCAATGTGGTTGAACAGAAGTAAGTTTACCATCTGCTTGCAACTCCAGAAAAAGACTGGGGGTGAGGGAGACCATTCAATCTCTTTCTTGATCCATCAATGCGTCAGTGAGCAGTTACTCATCTTGTAGTATTATCATGAAATGCTTTCAAATCTCCAAAATTTGTCTGTCTTGAAATTCATCTGGCAACACGATATTTCTGGAGGCATTTCGGCATTACCAGCCAACGAAATCTTCGGTTTTAATATCTATTGACTGCACATAGTCTTTGGGAGGCAACACAATATTTCCGGAGGTATTTCGGCACTACCAGCCTATGAAATCTTCGGTTTTAATATGTAATGAATGCAGATATTTTCTGGGAGGCAACACAATAGTCCCGGAGGTACTTTGGCACTACCAGCCGACGAAATCTTCGGCTTTGATATCTATTGACTACACATAGTCTTTGGCAGGCAACACAATATTTCCGGAGATATTTCGGCACTACCAGCCCATGAAATCTTCGGTTTTAACATGTAATGAGTGCACATATTTTCTGGGAGGCAACACAATATTCCCAGAGGTACTTCGGCACTACAAGCCGACGAAATCTTCGGTTTTAACATGTGTTGAGTGCACATAGTCTTTGGGAGGCAACGCAATATTTCCAGAGGGATTTCGGCACAACCAGCCGACGAAATCTTCGGTTTTGACATGTGTTGAGTGCACATAGTCTCCAAGAGGCAACACAATATTTCTGGAGGTACTTCGGCACTACCAGCCGACCAAATCTTCGGCTTTGATATCTATTGACTACACATAGTCTTTG
>NW_001890377.1:0-801 GCF_000143565.1 Laccaria bicolor S238N-H82 | reverse complement strand
TTAATGAAGATTTGACATAGCTATAACTGAAACCGAATTACATCTCGTAGAGACTCGGGTAAAATATGGATTTGGTTATATCTTTCTCAATTCTTAACCGTTTTTGATGAAACAAAAACCCAATAAAAGGTAATAAACGTGGTTACAAGGGTATGTAACGCACGTGACCGTTTAACCGGTTGCAACCGATCAAAACCGGTCTTTGAACGGTTTTAATATATTTTCGAAATGAGGCAACCGGCAACCGGACCAACCCCAAATTGGGGCAACTGCAACCGAAAAAAAGACCGGACCATGGTCCGGTTCAGTTCGGTCCACCGGTTTTTTGCGGTCCTATGGACTGAACCTTTAAACACTACCGATGGTATTTGCAAAGTGTATCCCATTTTGTGCTGGAGGTGATGTCATCCGACTGGATTTCGGCTAGACAGGGATTACCAGGGCTAGGGTTATGGTTCCGCCGGATTCGGCATTTGTTACACCGAGCATTGGGCCCAACAATGCAATATAGCCTAATTACATATTGGGCCCAACAATGCAGTATAGCCTAATTAATACCATTGGAATATTGGGCCCAACCTTGGCTGTTGGGAGTTTATCATGGGCCCAATTCTTTTTGTGTATCCCTCATTGGGCCCAATTATGCTTCTCATAGTTTTGTTACCTTGGCCCCAACAATGCCAGCTTAACGTCTCACAGACATTGGGCCAAACTATGCCCAAATGGTGCCAACTACGATTGGGCCCATTGGGGTAGCCCTATGGTACATTGGACAATTGACCATGTGAACTACTATGGTCC
>NW_001890378.1:2249-3383 GCF_000143565.1 Laccaria bicolor S238N-H82 | reverse complement strand
ACAAGTGAATTAAATCAGTAAAAGTGCCCAGGCTACGTCTTGGATAATAGAGCCGATTTAATATTACATTGGTGAAGTACTTTGGCTGGTGCCGAGGCCGGGTGAAAAATAACCAAGCAGACAAGTGAATTAAATTGGTAAAAGTGCCTAGGCTGGGTCTCGGGTAATAGAGCCGATTTAACATTAAATTGGTGAAGTACTTTAACTGATGCCGAGGCCGAGTGGAAAATAACCGAGCAGACAAGTGAATTAAATTGGTAAAAGTGCCCGGGCTGCGTCTCAGGTAATAGAGCCGATTTAATAGTAAATTGTTGAAGTACTTTAGCCGGTGCCGAGGCCGGGTAAAAAATAACCGAGCAGGCAAGTGAATTAAATTGATAAGTACTTTGGCTGGGTGGAAAACAACCGAGCAGACAAGTGAATTAAATCAGCAAAAGTGCCCGGGCTACGTCTTGGATAATAGAGCCAATTTAATATTACATTGGTGAAGTACTTTGGCTGGTGCCGAGGCTGGGTGGAAAATAACCGAGCAGACAAGTGAATTAAATCGGTAACAATGCCTGGGCTGGCGTCTCGGGTAATAGAGCCGATTTAATATTAAATTGTTGAAGTACTTTAACTGGTGCGGAGGCCGGGTGAAATATAACCAAGCAGACAAATGAATTGAATTGGTAACATTGCCCAGGCTGCGTCTCGCATAATAGAACCTGTTTAATATTAAATTGTTGAAGTACTTTCGCTGGGTGGAAAACAACCGAGCAGACAAGTGAATTAAATCGATAAAAGTGCCCAGGCTGCATGTCAAATAATAGAGCCGATTCAATATTAAATTGGTGAAGTACTTTGACTGGTGCCGAGGCTGGGTGGAAAATAACCGAGCAGACAAGTCAATTACATTGGTAACAAGTGCCCGGGCTGCGTCTCGGGTAATAGAGCCGATTTAATATTAAATTGGTGAAGTACTTTAACTGGTGCCGTGTCCAGATGCGAGATCACCAAGCAGACAAATAAACCAAATTGGTAAAAACGCTTGGGCTGCATGTCAGGTGATGCTGGTAATTTCATATTAAATTGTTGAATTACCTTAGTTGGTCCGGGTGCAAAATCATGGAGCAGACAAGTGCATAAATCGGA
>NW_001890378.1:0-1185 GCF_000143565.1 Laccaria bicolor S238N-H82 | reverse complement strand
TTTTAAACTTCTTTCTAGCTATCCCATCCCTACCTCCAACCCACTTTTGACTCTCATTGGTGAAACTGTGCTGATGTAACGAATGGATACAATGTATTCCTCCCTCCTCTCCATGCACCATTTACCAGGTAAGTTCTCCAATTAGAACCTTATATCTTCATGTCTTGCAAATAATAATTGAACATATTCCTCTGGAACTCCCATGGGATTTATATGTCTTCTGGGCATTTTGTGCAATACAGATACTCAGAACCCCAAATGGCTATTCTGAGCTACCACA
Organism: Laccaria bicolor S238N-H82; assembly: GCF_000143565.1. Lineage (NCBI taxonomy): Eukaryota > Fungi > Basidiomycota > Agaricomycetes > Agaricales > Hydnangiaceae > Laccaria > Laccaria bicolor. Next base: position 905 of record NW_001890378.1, on the reverse strand, counting down.
AATTAAGCATATATAATATACACTGTATTCTTTCTGCTTTGGGGAGACTACAGTAAAGGTATACATACCATGGGGAACATTGAGGGAGATGCATGTCAACTACACTACTATACGTTCTTGTTTTGAGTATGTCATAGACTACATCAAGATATAATTAGCAGGGTTTTTGGAGAGAAGTGGCCCAGTAATGGTCAAGATATAATGCTGATGACAGGAGGGCAGGATGGAAGGATGGAAGGATGGAAGGATGGCGGGATAGCGGGATGGTGGGATGGTGGGATGGTGGGATGGTAGGATGGCAGGATGGCGGGATGATAGGATGGTGGGATGGTGGGATGGCGGGAGAATCCATTCACTTGCAACTTTGCAGCCGGACATGGCATTAGCTGAAGGACTTCACCAATTGAATATCAAATCGGTTCTATTATCCGATGTGCAACCCGGGCATTTCTACCAATTTAATTCACTTGTCTGCTTAGTCATTTTGCACCCAGCCATGGCACCAGCTAAAGGACTGCAACAAATCAATATTAAATTGGCTGTATCACCCGAGATGCAGCTCAGTTATTTTTACTGATTCAATTCACCCATTTTCTTGGTTATTTTGCATCCAGACATGGCATAGCAATTTGATATCTAATCACAAGCAGCAGCCTGGGCATTTTGACTGGTGACTTCGCACCGAGACATGGCACCAGCTAAGGTACTTCAACAATTTAATGTTAGATTGACTCTATTATCCGAGATGCAACCCATGCCCGATTCAATTCACTTCTCTGCTATGTTATTTTTTACGCGGCCTCGGACCAGCCAAAGTACAACAATTTAATATCTGTCACCCGATGTGCAGCCCAGGCACTTTTACCAATTTAATTCACCTGTCTGCTTGTTATTTTCCACCCAGC
>NW_001890379.1:2286-3378 GCF_000143565.1 Laccaria bicolor S238N-H82 | reverse complement strand
TGGTGATGAATTAAGTTAATGAAAATTAATTGTTATTTTTTGAAAAAAAAATGGAAAAATAAAATAAAGTTACTTACAGGCTGTTTGAAGAAGTAAGGCTGCGACCAGCTGAATAGACAGTCTCGACGATGTGACCAATCTGAGAGATCTGTGACACAGGGGAAGGGCCAGAGAACACCAAGAAAGGGTTCCGGAACGACGGAAGGGAACCAAAATAGAACAACATGCCAAATGTCCACTCAAAACAACAACAACGCCAAATAACGACAACACCCGACAAGTAAAATGGAAGGTGGCTCTTGCAACAGCAGCAAGGGTGCGTACATAGATGAATATGGAAACTTACAGAATGGTTTTCAACAGAGCACTGGATGCCCATGTGACAGAGGTTGCAAATGCAGCCAAGCAACCTGCACCAGGGTCAATAGCTGCTGAGATCTGAGCCATGGGGACTGTGTAAAGGAAAGTCAAGCACAGAAGCAAATGCAGAGGGGCAGGAAGGAAGGAAGGAAGGGAGCCGCTGTGGGGGGAAAATTCAGCTGTCTAATGGAGTGTGAGTGCAAGATAGAGGACTGCCAGACTGGTGGCTACCACTTTTATGATAAAACTAAGGCAATTGCCTGTAGAGCTGTGTGTATAAGTCCACAAGTTTTATGAAAGGCATTTCATAGATGTGTCCTGTGTTTTCTTTCTCATAAAACTTATGTTCTTTTCATAAGATATAGGCAAGGCCACAGAGTGCTTTTCATAATTAAACCTGTGTGCTTTCAATAGGTATTTCATTCACTGGGTTAGGTGTATTCATTGCCTTTTTCATAATTAATGGTGTGCACTTTCATTGAATATTTCATTAGGAATTTTGGGCGCTTTCATTGCTTTTTTCATAATTAATCCTGTGTGATTTCAATAAATATTTCATTCACTATGTTAGGTGTATTCAATGCCTCTATCATATCTAATGGTGTGCACTTTCATTGAATATTTCATTAGGAATATTGGATGCTTTCATTGTACTTTTCATAATTAATGTTGTGCAATTTCAATAAATATCTCATTCCCTAGGTCAGGTGTATTCATTGCCTCTTTCATATT
>NW_001890379.1:0-1161 GCF_000143565.1 Laccaria bicolor S238N-H82 | reverse complement strand
CCCCTGTTCAGATCGGGCTCCACCGATCCATTTGGCCATTTTTTAGGTTCGATTTTCACTGGGGGTCATTGGGAGGGTGGTCACATGACAAATTTCCAAAAATGGTAAAAAAACAAAAGTTGTAGCTCTTTATCATAGCTTCCAGAATCAGTTGGAATTATGTCCTAAAGTGCTTCCATTGTGGAGATATAAGGTAAAAGGTTTTCAAAAGCACCGCGTTTTTTTTTGTTTTTTGCATTTTTCTTCATGAAAAGAACACTAAACAACATGATTTCAACAGATTTAGAAAGCTAAGAGAAGGGGCTACAACTATTGTATCGTGGGAAATTTCTCCCAAAAAGGAAGGTACATGCCCTAAAAGGGTAATTGACACTGACAGACTACAAAAGTAATTTATAGCCTACAAAGTTTACTAATAGACTACAAAAAAGACTACAAAAGTTGGACATAGACCACAAAGGTCAGTCAAAGACTACAAAAATTAGTAGTGTCTGCTTTTCTCATTACAAAAGTAATAGTGTCCGCTTTTTGAGACTACAAAAATTAGTAGTGTCTGTCTTTTCAGACTACAATGGTTTGTAGTGTCCGCTTTTTGAGACTACAAAAGTTAGTAGTGTCTGCTTTTTCAGACCACAATGGTTTGTAGTGTCCGCTTTTTTCATTATAAAAGTTAATAGTGTCCACTTTTTGAGACTACAATGGTTTGTAGTGTCCGCTTTTTGAGACTACAAAAGTTAGTAGTGTCTGCTTTTTCAGACTACAATGGTTTGTAGAGTCCGCTTTGTTCATTATAAAAGTTAATAGTGTCCACTTTTTGAGACTACAAAAGTTAGTAGTGTCTGCTTTTTCAGACTACAATGGTTTGTAGAGTCCGCTTTGTTCATTATAAAAGTTAATAGTGTCCACTTTTTGAGACTACAATGGTTTGTAGTGTCCGCTTTTTCATTACAAAAGTTAATTGTGTCCACTTTTCTGACATATAGTATGTAGTGTGGTTAGCTATATATATATAGGTCATTGGGGATATGATTGAAGGATTGGGATGAGTTGACATTCTGCCACTTATGAATAGTTGCTTTTGATGTCAGGTCCATGGCTGCTTTTTATACTTGCAATCTGTGATGTCTTTTCATATGAGAAGTCACTATCCTATCTAATCAA
>NW_001890380.1:2689-3733 GCF_000143565.1 Laccaria bicolor S238N-H82 | reverse complement strand
ATTTCATTAGGCTGCTTCGCTTTTTCATTACCATTTCATAGAATTTTCATTAGGATATTTCATTAGGCTCCTGGCGCTTTTTCATTACCATTTCTTAGAATTTTCATTAGGATATTTCATTAGGCTCCTGCGCTTTTTCATTACCATTTCTTAGAATTCTCATTAGGATATTTCATTAGGCTCCTGCGCTTTTTCATTATCATTTCTTAGAATTTTCATTAGGATATTTCATTAGGCTCCTGCGCTTTTTCATTACGATTTTTTATATTTCTCATTAGGATATTTCATTAGGCTCCTTGGCATTTTCATTAGATTTTCTTGGAATTTTCGTTGGGATATTTCATTAGGTCACATGGGTTGTTGGGAGGGTGGTCACATGACCAATTACCAAAAATAGTCAAAAAGCGAAAGTTGTACCCCTGCACTGTAGCTTCCCAAATCTGGTTGAATTATGTTCTGAAGTGCTCCTGTTGTGGAGATATGAGGTAAAGGAATTCCAAAAGCGTCGTGTTTTTTTTGGTTTTTTGCATTTTTCTTCATGAAAACAAAACCAAATAACATGATTCCAACACATTTAGAAAGCTAGATGAAAGGGCAACAAATATCATATCATGGGAAAATTGACCAAAAAAGGAAGGTGCATTCCCTCAAAGAGCAATCAACACTGACAGACTACAAGAGTCAGATATAGACTACCAAGTTTACTGATAGACTACAAAAAAGTTGGACATAGGCTACAAAGTTTACTGATAGACTACAAAAGACTACAAAAGTCAGACTTAGACTACAAAAGCTTGGACTTAGACTACAAAATTAGGGTTACATTAAAAGGTTTTGTAGTGTCCGCTTTTTCATTAGAAAAGTTTATAGTGTCCGCTTTTTTAGACTACAAAAGTTTGTAGTGTGTGTCTTTTCATTAGAAAAGTTTGTAGTGTCCGCTTTTCAGACTACAAAAGTTTGTAGTGTCCGCTTTTTCATTAGAAAAGTTTGTAGTTGACATATAGTTTATAGTGTCCTTGACTCTGTATAGGTTATGGGGATGAG
>NW_001890380.1:0-967 GCF_000143565.1 Laccaria bicolor S238N-H82 | reverse complement strand
CTATCAGTAAACTTGGTAGTCTATATCTGACTCTTGTAGTCTGTCAGTGTTGATTGCTCTTTGAGGGAATGCACCTTCCTTTTTTGGTCAATTTTCCCACGATATGATATTTGTTGCCCTTTCATCTAGCTTTCTAAATGTGTTGGAATCATGTTATTTGGTTTTGTTTTCATGAAGAAAAATGCAAAAAACCAAAAAAAACACGACGCTTTTGGAATTCCTTTACCTCATATCTCCACAACAGGAGCACTTCAGAACATAATTCAACCAGATTTGGGAAGCTACAGTGCAGGGGTACAACTTTCGCTTTTTGACTATTTTTGGTAATTGGTCATGTGACCACCCTCCCAACAACCCATGTGACCTAATGAAATATCCCAACGAAAATTCCAAGAAAATCTAATGAAAGTGCCAAGGAGCCTAATGAAATATCCTAATGAGAAATATAAAAAATCGTAATGAAAAAGCGCAGGAGCCTAATGAAATATCCTAATGAAAATTCTAAGAAATGATAATGAAAAAGCGCAGGAGCCTAATGAAATATCCTAATGAGAATTCTAAGAAATGGTAATGAAAAAGCGCAGGAGCCTAATGAAATATCCTAATGAAAATTCTAAGAAATGGTAATGAAAAAGCGCAGGAGCCTAATGAAATATCCTAATGAAAATTCTATGAAATGGTAATGAAAAAGCGAAGCAGCCTAATGAAATATCCTAATGAAAATTCTAAGAAATGGTAATGAAAAAGCGCAGGAGCCTAATGAAATATCCTAATGAAAATTCTAAGAAATGGTAATGAAAAAGCGAAGGAGCCTAATGAAATATCCTAATGAAAATTCTAAGAAATGATAATGAAAAAGCGCAGGAGCCTAATGAAATATCCTAATGAAAATTCTAAGAAATGATAATGAAAAAGCGCCAGGAGCCTAATGAAATATCCTAATGAGAATTCCTTTGAAATGGTAAGA
>NW_001890381.1:2262-3377 GCF_000143565.1 Laccaria bicolor S238N-H82 | reverse complement strand
TTGAACAGACAAATGTTTTCGAGAGGGAGGTCACGTTTGATGGGGGTTGCACAACGCAGATGTTGAACTCGCCGCGCAGAACAAAGTTCAACAAGCACCTTTTGGGCAACATGGTGGACTTCGTCAACTGTACGAATGTCATTTACCCAATCCTCAAGCGAGTCCTTTGGGCAATAGATACGAAAGCCGTCAAGAATATTTGCGGGTAGTGCCATAGTAAGAATTAGTTCCCATGATGGTCGGAATGGGGGCAATGACTTCGCTTTCCAACCAGCTACCATGGCCTTGCATCCTAGAAGGGTGTTTACTTTCCACAATGACCATGGAGATTAGTGTTTGAAAGTCCGGTCCGGTCCGGTTATTGAGCCCTTGAGGGCTCTAACCGAGACCGAGACTGGTTACCTTGTGCCACGAAACCCAAAATAACCGAACCGGACTGCTACTAACCGATATAATCGGTTAGTAACGGTTAGCGGTCGGTTACATGACCGGTCCTAACCAGTTATTTCTCTGTACTAACATAATTACAAACATATATTATATTTCTAATACAAGCATTTCATAAACAACCTCGCAGGTCGAGTACACCTGACCTGCAAGCGTTTCTCATGGATGATTGCCATTGTTGTATCAATGTCACATTATCACACATGTGACGACAGGAAAATAGTCACTTAAATTTCAATTCACTGTAAATATGTCAATATCCACTAAAAAATATGATTTTTGGATCGTTAGAAAGCATTTAAACAGGGGAATATTTGTGTGTAATGTTAGGACACAAAGACCGGTTATAACCGGTCCTAACCGGTTTTTGTTTGGTCTTGAATATTTTGGGATGACACCTAACCACTAACCGGACCGTGGTTACGGTTAGGATCGGTTAGGTAATTTTTGCGGTCCTGATCGGTTATGGTTCGGTCCAGTCTCGGTTATTTTCCGGTTAACTAACCTAACTTCCAAACACTAATGGAGATTTACTGTTCGGTTTGCCCCAGTACTCATTAGTAACCATACGATCGCCTGCCATTTTCATGTGAAGAATTCCGTCTTGAGATGGGTATAGTGCCCCACATTATCCATAAGATCAGTATCATCACGACGGNCCGAGGACG
>NW_001890381.1:0-820 GCF_000143565.1 Laccaria bicolor S238N-H82 | reverse complement strand
CACTTGTTCTACCTCCTGCTCCCTCTGCCTTTCAGCATGTTCCCTCTGAGCCCTAGTCCGCTCAACTTCGTGATTGACAAGCTCCTCGGCAGTAAAAACGCGACGCCGCTTCAGGTTTGGGACAGGTGTGAGACCATCAATGATCTGAAAGCCGTGCAAGTTCCTGGGTGTGGGGGTGGGTGTATCTCTCCGCTGTGACCTCCGAGGTGTAGCAACAGGCGTGGGGGGTGAGTTTTCGTCAGATCGCGCGCGTTTTTGAGGGCTCATGGTGTCAAGGAATAGTATTCTGCAAAATCTACGCGACGCGTCTTGGCCATCAACAAATACACGTGCGCCTTAATTTCCTTTTATACTCGATAATCGGAGTTATAAAACTTGTCGGTTACCTTACGGTTAATCCCTACCAGTCTCTATGGGTTCAATTACCCGCCCTACTCTGATCAAATCCGGACTTGTCCATCAAAGTCCTCTCCGTCCCTCCCCTAGTACTCAACATAGTGAATTGAACCCGTTAGAGACTGGTTCGAGTCTACGGTAGTACACAATGCTATCTTTGAAAATTTGTGTATAGGCTATGTCACAACAATTTATTTTGTCACAGTTGGTCACGGTCAGATTTTGTTTGACTTATTACTAGATGTTCCTGTTCAAATTTCTCAAGCAGTTTTTTTGACAGATGTTCACCTTAGTATGTAGCGCTGAGAATCGAGTTCTGCAAAAGCAAAGCGCAGGCTGATCGGTGGACGGAGGAGGCAGTTGCTTGTCGAGGAGATGAGGTGCGTCCTCGCATTTTTTGAGAGTCGCGCTACAAACTGGGATG
>NW_001890382.1:0-3376 GCF_000143565.1 Laccaria bicolor S238N-H82 | reverse complement strand
AGAGGACCGTACCTACTTGATGACATTGCCAATAGAACGCTCTTGGGTTCAAATAGATGGGTGTACCGGGTGGACTCAGTAACTCAGTGAGTGGCCCGTTCTCTGCTTTGCACTTTCCAGCTCACGAAAGGTTCTCGATTTCGTCTTCTGACGATTTGTGTACTTCCAGCTCGTTCCGATCCGAATCCCTTGGCCAACTGAGCGCGTCAGGAGCGGACACTTTTCAGTATCAAACTCTTTTATTGTCACATCAAACCGCGTAAATGCCTCTTGTGCAAAGACTTCCCTGCCACGGTGGAGGCTATTAGGTGCGATGCTAGTCTCCTGGACTCAGTGAAACTGCTCATCATCTTAGTCAGGGCGAAGGTCTATTCATCTACGCTTCTCGGTGAACGCCACCTCCGCAATTTTTTCCCCCGAGCTTGGGATTTCATCAATGATGGCCAACAGGCCGTCGTTCCCAGTAGGTTCAAGTCAAGTTCGGGTGGGTCATCAGCATGATGTTCCATATGATGCTTACTGCGTTTCTTGGAATAGGTCCAGGGGTCTAGTTGACCGATTGCGCGTCTAACGGAGAACCAATTCAACTCCACCCTTCTTAACCATGTGGTCATGCCTTTCTGAAATGGCGTAGAACGCAAACACTGTCGATTTCGAAGATGAGAAGCCGACCGTGGTAAATATTGCTTGCGCTCATTACTAGACTGCCCTCGAACAACGGCCCATTCACTCCCATTCGACGCCCGTTATGAAGCCTACTGTTCTTTTCTCAACTGTAGCTGCCCTTTCTTCTTTCAGCTACGTCGTATTAGCTGTTCCAGCCCTTCTTGAGGTGGATGCTGTGTCGAATAAGCCTGTCATGCGTTCTGATATGCACCGATGCTAGGAACATGTTCAGAGCGTTGATGCGGAGGTTGGTGTGATTCCCTTATGATTGAGCGATTGATAGATCATTAACTGTTTCTCAGGCTCTTGGGTTGGGAGACAAAACCGACAGCTTTCTCAAGCCTGCTCATGTCGAACAGCATTTTGGGGGCAACCAGGTATGTAGAAGTAGCATTTTCTGAATGCCTGAACTACCTAGGACTTATGGATCGTTCATTAGCCTGCCCGTCACGTCAAGATCCTACTCAACTCTGCTGCTGATGAATGGCACCGTCGAGATGTTTGGGTTCGTATATTCATGAACCTCCCAACTTGCTTTCAACTCGGGATTCATTGGCCATTCACCAGGTTCGCAAAGTTGACACTCTCCTCGATCCCGCTATGTATCGCCTGGACAGCGAAGTGAGTACAGTTGTCGTTCTGCTAGCACATCTTGGACTTGGATTCATAAAACATTCAGCAGGCTCCCAAAGATGATAGCTCCATTGGCTCTGTGAAGGACAGACGTTGTTGTCCTTGTGATCCGGCTCACCAGATAGATGCCATCGTTAAGGACTGGTGCTGTGGATGCGCCTAATGTACTTACCTCAGCGTGCACCAAAGTTCCCATAAAGAATAAAATTTCTCAGCGATGCGACATACTTATTGGCAGGAACGTCCCTCTTTCAGCGTGGAGCTCAGTGTACTAGGACAAATTGAATGGCGAAACATGGTAATTACATAAGAGAGCTTACTTGCATAGCCTGCTCCTGTCTATCACTGACTAAGTAGCTGCCATGCCCTTCTTTCCCTCTCTGCCGCACATCGAGGACTGCGCAAAGCGAATTAGGGTGTACATTTCGGGGGTTTGCATTGTAGATACGAGGAAAGCGAAACTTGTGTGAGTGCCACTTTTTTTTGTTTGAAAGTTGACTAGAACAATTCAACGCGTCTCAGGTGAGCGTTGGTGCCGTTTGAAGATGTCAAAAAGTTGAATATATAAATCATAGTTGGCTTCAACCAAACTATCCTATTTATTTCTTTGACGAGCAATGCCTACCCAACTGGTACTTGGAAGTCTCAGATGTCACCGATGAGCTGGCGATCTATAACGTCGGCGTCTCTGTCAAAGGACGGAAAGCCCTCACTCGGTACTTTACCAATGAGCTGTCCGGGCTGTTCACAATCGCCTTTGACAAGATGGACGCGTGGTTTGAGGAAGATGAGCAAATTTTCGTTCATCCAAAGGATCCCTATAAGGTCCGTAGTATGATTAACTTACTCGGTATATAACGCGATTGGCTAACCTTTTTTTACAAACAGCGCGTGGACATTCTCCAGTCATCAAGACACGTCCGAATTGAGGTCAACGGACTGGAGATAGCCAACACTCGCGCGCCGCATCTCCTTTTCGAGACTGGTCTTCCCGTCCGCATGTACATTCCTAAAACCGATTGTGGAATGGATTTATGGGAACCCTCTGACACAACAACTGCCTGTCCATACAAGGTTCGTCATTTTCAAGCCTCTTTTTGTCGCGATACACAATCAATGCTTTCTGACGTCCAACCGCAAATCAGGGTGAAGCAAAATATTACGATATCGTCTTATCATCTGGAGAGACTATCAAGGACGCAATCTGGTGGTATCCGACTACAACATTGGAATGTGCTTCGATAAGGGGGTTTGTAGCTTTTTATGACGAAAAGGTTGATGTCTGGATCGATGGAGAAAAACAAGAGCGGCCAAGCAAGCGGCCTTGATTTTAGCACCTGTGTAGTGTACTTACCAGGCGGTTACAATGTAAGTTTTGCCCCTCATCCGACTACGACCCGATCCAAAACAAATTGTTCTTGTCTTGGCCTCAGGATATGCCGATAACTTCCAAATCATTTACCGAACGATAACCTCATCTGGACCATCTGAAGAAAGGTCGATATCCATAACATCTTTCGGTCAAGGATGGCACTTGTTTCAAGCACGTTCCAAAGGGTCATATATGTTAGTACGTGACCTTTCCCTTCGTCGTGTATTTTGTCTAACTGCGCCAACCTGGTAGCCACGAGTGGCTAGGAAGATTGTAAAGGGATCATCGAATTTGTTTTTGTGTTTCTTTCTAGGCATAACTCTACTGAGGTGGCACCAACCTGATACGCACGGGCGTCTAAGTGCTTCCTGGAACATAGCCATACAAACGTCACTTGGGCGAATGCGGTGCATACCACTTGCACTGTTGGCAGTGTTTTTCCTCGCCGTCTGAAGGAGAGCGGACCTCTATTGGTGGCTGCTGGTTGATGAGCACCCTCTTTTTCCTCAACGTGTCGGTCTGGTCCTCATTGCAAACCATGCGTGGTCCACGAAACGACGCCCCTCCAGGTCTTACCGTATGCAACGCTGTGGTCGTCCCACTGTCTTCAGTGTTCTAGACTTCCTTTCTAAGGTCTAACAAGCGCTTAAGGCTGTGCCTCCATTGCATATCCCCATTTATGATATCGAGTCTACGAAGACTTCA
>NW_001890383.1:1932-3030 GCF_000143565.1 Laccaria bicolor S238N-H82 | reverse complement strand
ATAAGTGAATTAAATTGGCAAAAGTGCCCGGGCTGAGTCTTGGATAATAGAGCCGATTTACTATTAAATTGTTGAAGTACTTTGGCTGGTGCCAAGGCCGGGTGAAAAAGAACCGAGCAGACAAGTGAATTAAATCGGTAAAAGTGCCCAGGCTACGTCTTGGGTAATAGAGCCGATTTAATATTAAATTGGTGAAGTACTTTAACTGGTGCTGAGGACGAGTGGAAAATAACCAAGCAGACAAGTGAATTAAATCAGTAAAAGTGCCCGGGCTGAGTCTCGGATAATAGAGCCGATTTACTATTAAATTGTTGAAGTACTTTGGCTGGTGCCAAGGCCGGGTGAAAAATAACCGAGCAGACAAGTGAATTAAATCGGTAAAAGTGCCCAGGCTACATCTTGGGTAATAGAGCCGATTTAATATTAAATTGGTGAAGTACTTTGGCTGGTGCCGAGGCCAGGTGGAAAATAACCGAGCAGACAAGTGAATTAAATCGGTAAAAGTGCCCGGGCTGAGTCTCGGATAATAGAGCCGATTTACTATTAAATTGTTGAAGTACTTTGGCTGGTGCCAAGGCCGGGTGAAAAATAACCGAGCAGACAAGTGAATTAAATCGGTAAAAGTGCCCAGGCTACATCTTGGGTAATAGAGCCGATTTAATATTAAATTGGTGAAGTACTTTGGCTGGTGCCGAGGCCAGGTGGAAAATAACCGAGCAGACAAGTGAATTAAATCGGTAAAAGTGCCTGGGCTGCATCTTGGATAATAGAGCTGATTTGATATTAAATTGGTGAAGTACTTTGGCTGGTGCCGAGGCCGGGTGAAAAATAACCAAGCAGACAAGTGAATTAAATCGGTAAAAGTGCCCAGGCTATGTCTCGGGTAATAGAGCCGATTTAACATTAAATGGTGAAGTACTTTAACTGATGCCGAGGCCGAGTGGAAAATAACCGAGCAGACAAGTGAATTAAATTGGTAAAAGTGCCCGGGCTGCGTCTCAGGTAATAGAGTCGAATTAACCGAGCAGACAAGTGACTTAAATCGGTAACAATGCCTGGGCTGGCGTCTCGGGTAATAGAGCCGATTTAATATTAAAT
>NW_001890383.1:0-934 GCF_000143565.1 Laccaria bicolor S238N-H82 | reverse complement strand
GTGCCCCCTCTCAATGCCATCATTGTTGACCGACAATTACTAAATCAGGCACTAGTTTCTCCAATAGGTGTAATCCCGCCCCCATTCTGCCCACCAGTCATGAGTATAGTATCTCCACTGTTACTGGACTATTTCTCTCCAAACAAGTTCCTAATCATATCTTGGTGGTGTTTATTATATATGGTGTGGGGTTCACTTAAGGCTGGGGTAGCTAGTAGGTTGTTCAAAGAGTATTGATCAGGTAAGGAAGGCAGGATGTTTTGAATATGTGTTTTGGTGGATACAGAGATATGGCTAGAATGTTAGTGACTATCCACGTACCATTGTCCTGCTCCATATATAATCTTCTGAAATCATTATCTTGTCTTGTCAATCTCTGTAATTCCTTTTAAACTTCTTTCTAGCTATCCCATCCCTACCTCCAACCCACTTTTGACTCTCATTGGTGAAACTGTGGTGATGTAACGAATGGATACAATGTATTCCTCCCTCCTCTCCATGCACCATTTACCAGGTAAGTTCTCCAATTAGAACCTTATATCTTCATGTCTTGCAAATAATAATTGAACATATTCCTCTGGAACTCCCATGGGATTTATATGTCTTCTGGGCATTTTGTGCAATACAGATACTCAGAACCCCAAATGGCTATTCTGAGCTACCACAAATTAAGCATATATAATATACACTGTATTCTTTCTGCTTTGGGGAGACTACAGTAAAGGTATACATACCATGGGGAACATTGAGGGAGATGCATGTCAACTACACTACTATACGTTCTTGTTTTGAGTATGTCATAGACTACATCAAGATATAATTAGCAGGGTTTTTGGAGAGAAGTGGCCCAGTAATGGTCAAGATATAATGCTGATGACAGGAGGGCAGGATGGAAGGATGGAAGGATGGAAGGATGGTAGGATGATGGGATGGC
>NW_001890384.1:2455-3371 GCF_000143565.1 Laccaria bicolor S238N-H82 | reverse complement strand
ATCCACTTCCAATCACACTATGAATACAGTTCGCATTACAGATTCATTCATTCTCCTTCAACAATTTTGGGCCTCAATGACATGTATGATTCACCTTGAAGCTATTCAGTCCAAGATTCCTGAGTTGCTTAAGTACTATCCACTTTGACACTATAGATACAGTTCGCACTATGGAATTTTTTAGCTGCTTAGAAATCCCCTCCACTTCTGCCTCTACTTCAGCTCCAAGATCTCCATTTGCACCTTATCTGCATACCCCACCCACATCTGTATTACTATCCCCTGCCAGACAAACTCCTGCATGTGATATCAAACATGTTGTCCAATCCACTTTCAAAAACCAGAGTTCACAAAGTTCTTTGTTTCACTCTCCAATTGCACCTTATCTGCATGCCCCACCTACATCTGTATTAGTCAAACCTCTGCATGTGATATCAAACATCTCTCCCAACCTACTTTCAAAAACCAGAGTTCACAAAGTTCTTTGCTCTTTCTCTTTTTCTCTCTCCAGTTGCACCTGATCTGCATACCTCACCCACATCTGTATTACCATCCCCTGCCAGTCAAACCCCTGCATGTGATATCAAACATCTCTCCCACCCCACTTTCACAGACAAGAGTTCACCAAGTTCTTTGTTGTTTCTCTCCTATTCTTCCTCTCTCCCTGTTTTCCTCTTCTCCTCTCCCTGCCTTCCTCCCTCTTTCTCTTGACTCTTCATTGTAACTTTATTGACAACGAATTCCATTCTCCTCTAACAAATTCTGTTCACCAATGTCATAGTATGGAGTCACACATATCTTTCCACTAAATCCTGAACAAGGATATATTCACAAGTCATATATTTCAATTATATCCTGACCCAGGATATATTTCCAACAAGATAATGAACCAGGATATATTACCAATACATATTCT
>NW_001890384.1:0-811 GCF_000143565.1 Laccaria bicolor S238N-H82 | reverse complement strand
CGTCGTTCGCCGTCTGGTTGCCACGTCGCGACGTGGCACCTGTGGTTTGTGTTAAAAAGGAGAGTGGGTGGGGTGGTTGTTCCCACTTACCTGGGCTGGGCCCTCGTCACGCGTCGTCAGCGTCAGCGTCGTCGTCGTCGTTGTCGATGTCGCGGGCGGTCGTGGTTTGAAACGGTGGTGGTGGATGGTGGTGGTAGGAAGGAAAGAACGACGTGGCAACGCTTCAGCCACAGCTGTCACGTTTGACGCGGCACGTGCCTAAAAGCGGTATATACATACCTTTAGTTTCTCATATAATAATGCCTTCATGGCTCAGTCGGCTTGAGTGCTGCTTACATTCACGAGGTCGAGAGTTCAATTCCTCGAGATGTAAAAAAATTTATTTTACTTACTTATAGTAAGGACAATGTATTCTAATGGTATAATAGTCATTAATTGCATTCCATGGAATCCATATGGACTGCTCCATGGAATCCATGTGGATATGCCTGCATTCCATATGGAATCTGATGGAATCCATATGGAATGGTGTTGGAGTCCATATGGAATTAATCACACTTCAGTCACCCATTTTTGGGTACCTATGAGGTTATCCAATTCTTTGAATTAGGGAACCTTAGTGGTACCCCATTCCAGAGTGGTATGACCCTCATACCAATTCCATCATACCATGGTATGGATGCCACATACCATTCCACCTCATACCATACCATACCATACCATACCATACCATAGCATACCATACCATACCATACCATACCATTCCATGCCATACCATTCCATACCATACCATACCATTCCATACCATACC
>NW_001890385.1:2160-3366 GCF_000143565.1 Laccaria bicolor S238N-H82 | reverse complement strand
CTGAGGATCCCCGGTGGTGCTTACACTTCAGCATCCCGCGCTTGTACAGGCATATGCGGATAGTGAGATTGCAGCTCGGATACGGAGGGAGATGGAGGAAGTGAAGAGGGAGGCTAAGGCATCTGGGAATGGGAATGGGGGTGTTGTGAGGAATGGGGATGGACATGTTTCGGGGGAGTTGCCGGACGTTGCATTGGAGACGTCGCTTTTGAGGGGGAGGAAGAGGGCGAGTTGGGGGACGCAGTTTAGGATTTTGAGCGGACAGGCATTCAAGAACCTTTATAGGGATCTGGCGCTTTTGGCTGTTCATTACCTTTCGGCTGTTGGGTTGGCTGGTAGGTTTCGTGCCCCTTTCCTCTGAATATCACGCACTTATGGGGTTTTGGACAGTTATTTGTGGATTGTTCTTCCATGATGTCATGTATGTCCTTAAACCTTTCCATTGAATTTGCGCTCATTGTTTTGTAGGAATGATATTGCGGGATTCCAGAATCAACTTGGTTCCTCTTTTGCTCTTATTGTTCGCTGGGCTGATGTTCTGTTGCAGGTATCTTCTTCTTCACGCTAGCCCTCTTTGGTTTCTCTTGTCTTTTGAGTTTGGGCCTATTTGCGAATGAGCAGATTCTGTTTATGCAGGAGAGGTAAGTGCTTTTCTGATTGGCATGATGAATGTCAAACAAGGTTCGTAGGGCGAATGGGTATTATTCGTCCTTTACCTACTTTGCATCCAAAGTTCGTACCTCTTTTGCTTCTAACATGATCGAATGTTGACGTTGGAGTACTTAGGTTCTCTTTGACATCCTGCCTCTCCGACTAGTCCCTCCCCTGATGTTTGGTGGAATCGTGGCAAGTTTAGTTGGGACTCTTGTCATGTTGTTCAAGTACGTCTTTCTCTCCTGGACTTACGCTGCTTGGCTAACGAACGGCGCAGTCTGTTGTTCACGGGCTTGCTCATCAATCGGGAAACTGTTGCGCCTGCGTTACAGTGGCTCCATATGGTGTCTTTCTTCCATGCTGCGTTTGAAGCTCTTGCTGTGAATGAGCTGCGATACCTTCAGCTGAAGGAGATAAAGGTGTGGTTTTTGTCTGTCCCGGTGTCATTGTGCTCACCTCTAGATTGCAGTACGGAGTTGAACTGGACCTCCCAGCGGCTACCATCCTCTCCATCTNTGGTCTTCGAGCCCAGGTTCATCCGTTTTGCCCTCT
>NW_001890385.1:0-1282 GCF_000143565.1 Laccaria bicolor S238N-H82 | reverse complement strand
ACTTGCAGTGAGTGTCAGACTCAATCCATGCTGACGCCCTGTTCAAGTCACAAATTTCACATTTTAGATGATGTTTCCTTACAAGTTGTGAGGAAATGCAAATCCCAATCTCTAGCGGCCAACTGGGCGCTCTCGCAATGGGAAAATGAAACCGCTATGTATGGAGCATGCATTATGACAGACATTTTCGGAGTTTCCTCATGGCGAAACACATTTAAAGATTCCGTTCTGCTTATGAATTCGGGCCCTTGATTCTCACTCCAACAACGCCTTTCAAGCATGGTCTCTGTCAAGGCATCACGCCAGTAGGTTTGGGCTAATGAGCCAACCCTCCTCACTCACCCATCTCCCAAGTTAACTACCATCTTGAACACCAACTTGGAATCTTCCATCATCATCCTTGTCACAAAATATGGGAAACAAGCTCTCTCGAGGTGCTAAAAAATCAAAACCACAAGACGAGGTGACATCAAAATCTCGAGACGAGTTGCTCTCTGATGCCTGTGAAGGCGATATCATTGTCCTGTACGTATCTCCCTCACCCGGCATTGGTTGAATCACACCGACCTCTACACAGTGTCATGGGTACAACAGGTGCTGGAAGGAGCACGGTGGGTAGTTATCGTTGGGCTATATTTCTGCGTCGGTTACGTTGATCAATAGCTCATCAATTCTTATCTGAACCGAGATGTGGCACAAGTTGGCAATAGCCTCAGGTCATGCACTTTAGCTCTCAAACCTTTCCCCATTCCCTGTCCGCAAGATATTAGGAGATGGCTTGTCCTTGTTGATACCCTGGGCTTCAACAGTTCCGATCATGATGATACAGAGATCCTGCGACGTATGGTTGCATGGCTAAAATCTTCGTGAGTTCCCTGCTCTCTTTCGTATCTTCCGCATCTAATTTCATCAAGCTCTCATCCCGGAGAGACTTGCGACTACAAAATCTGAAAGGCTTCACCCTCCTATGCTCATCAAGCGTAATAATGAATTGCAAAAGAAATACCTAAAATATTGGATAGAGCGGGGAGCAAGTGTTTTTAATCTTCTCTCAGATTCAGCGTCGGCCCAGGCTTTGGTCAACGTTGTTGTATCTCAATGTTCTTGAAAATTGGTGAGTCGTTTTTCGCATGCTCTAAACAGAACGATGATCATCATCATCATTACTTTCTGTGTCAGGCATGACTCGATTGTATGGCTTGTGTGCGTTTACCTAGGGTACTTACTAAGGATAGGATCAGTACTTCATAACTTTTGGATACGAGGTTGCTGGTCGGTGTTG
>NW_001890386.1:2362-3361 GCF_000143565.1 Laccaria bicolor S238N-H82 | reverse complement strand
ATCCACGGCACGAGCGCTTTACTTTCGCGAAGTGAGGATTTCAATTTGTCCATAGACTTTTCTTGTGCATAAATCGTTGAGAGGTTCTGCTTTCTTTGCAAAATTCTCAATAAACATTCTGCAGACCCCTACAGTTCCTAGAAAAGCCCTGACATCATGTAGGTCTTTACAAGGTCCCCAAAGATCTATAACTTTCATTCTTTCAGTTTCCGGTTTTCTGCCTTCATAAGTGCATAGGTGGCCTACTACTGTTATTTCAGCCGCACAAATTACCGACTTAAATCCCGAAAAGGTTCCTCCAGCATATTTCATCCTATGAACTACCCTGTTAGCATTTTCGAAGTGTTCCATTATGAACCTTCTTATACCGCTATTTTCAGGTATAGTCTCATATTTTCCATCTGGCAACTCATACCTTGTTGCAGGCCCTCTGACAGGCACATCATCAATATATGGTACAGTTACTTCAGGAATTTCTTCTTGTAAAATATACGTAACATCATCATGGAAAATTGGAATGGAATTTGTCCAACCCATGGGTAGAGTGACAAGCCTTAAAGCTCCAAAAGGTGTTTGAAATGTAGTCAGATCCCTGGAAGTTTCTGCCAAGAGCCTTTCATCATATCCTACGTATAAATCAAACATTCCTCCGCAAGCATGACCAGCGAAATGCGTAGCAAGTGCATCGGTTGCCGGTGGTAACCCTGAATGCGCTATGGTCACTGCATTTAAAGGTTCCAGGCTATGTACAAGCCTCAAACTTTTTCCATCTTTCTTTAATACACAAAACCATCTTGACCTATAAGAAGAATTTGAGGGTTCATATACCCCAGCATCCAATTTGGTCTTAATAATTCTGCACACTTCTTGATAAAGTCCAGGAGGTATTGGAATATTTTTCAAAACCCACGGCGTATGTGGAATTATTGGAATGTCTACGGGTGGGAAGTATTCTGTTTTGAAGCTCCCCCTCTCACTATCATCCCAAGCAAAGGCTTC
>NW_001890386.1:0-1596 GCF_000143565.1 Laccaria bicolor S238N-H82 | reverse complement strand
CCTCTGTCAAAAGTGGTAACATGCTCTTCTGCCAGAGTTTGGATCCGTTATGGTTACCGTCTGTCCTCCGTCCGTAGAGTTTACGACCACGCTCCCTGTTAACACGTCAAAGGGCCTGCCCAATAGTACTTTATAGGCTGGGTCCCATATTACATGCACTTGCAGGTAAATCGTAATTCCTCCGAAGTTAAATGGAACATTTTTGGCGAGACCAAGGGTCTTTTCCACAGTTCTATTCGCACTTTGCATTTGAATGGTTATATCAGGATCCCAAGGGACTGCTAATTTCTTAGCAACCTCCGCATCCATTGATACAATTTGTGAGCCACCATCCAACAAGCTCTCTACTTGACCAAACTTATTAATTACTGGATATATCGATTTTAAAGCATGGGACTCTTTAGATACGTAAATCTCCTTCGGAGTTTCCGATGAGCCTAGGCCTTGCAAATATTGCTCAACAGGGTCTGTCAGGACTATAGAACCCTTTGGTATTACTCCATCATCCTCTGTTGTGCACATAAAAGTGGCTTTGATGTCCAAGTCATTTATATTGATTTTTCCGAAATTAAAACTATCTTCTTGCTTTTTAATTGGAGGTGCGTCTTTATCAACCTCCTCAACTATAGTTACTTTTCGATTGTGAGCAGTCTGAATTGGTACCTTCTTTTTAGCTAAGGCCTTAAACAATTCTTGCCTTACTCCAGGAGAAATGCTCATAAGTACTTCCGCGCTTAGAGTAACAGGTGCTTTTAACAGACTGCTCAACGCTTGTTCCTCATTTTTAACATTTTCTATTGGAGCTAAATGCTTGTATGCTATCGGGCGCTTCTCATAGAAAGGCACTGGGTCATACTCTTCAACCGATTCTTTCGCGTTACTATTTAAGTCTGGGATACCGAGATACGGTAATTGTTTGTGCCTTGGATTAGGATCCTCGACATCATCATTTCTTTCAAGTAATTTTTGATTATTTTTCAAAGTTTTCTTTGGTCCATTGAGATTTTCTGGTTTCTCGGGAGGAGTTTCTTCTTCCTCTGATTCTTCGATAATCACAACTTTCCTACCCCTTTTCTTTGGTGTGTCCTCCGGTGCCTTTGGTTCTCCAGCATTGGGTTTAGTCTTACTGGAAGGCCCCTTCATCGGACTCTTTAGTTTCCCGACTGTCCCTGAGTCTCAGTTTGAGATCTACGGGTGACGGCAAACTGCGACGCGTCTACGTCCCTCGTTTTATTGGGGTTTGTAACAAGGTTCGCAAGCATGTCGGTAAGTTTTAACACTTGGTTGTTCATGTTGAGAATCACATCGTCTCTTGTATCTCGCATCTGGTTTGTAAAAACGGAAATTTCATTTCCATTATTATTATCCGGTAGCCTGATTATACCTGGGACAACAGCTTCTTGACTAAAGACTTCTCCAGGCTCTGCAAACATATTATTTTGTAGAGTCGAATTTTGCCTACTAGCCTCCTCGACAATTTGTCGAACGGATTTTTCGCCATTCCCTCTAGGTACTGCAGTATTATTATGCGTAAAATACATTCGGTTCCCAAGAAGCTTGATTTTCTTCTGGGCTACGTGTGCTTCTCTATGTGGA
>NW_001890387.1:1917-3358 GCF_000143565.1 Laccaria bicolor S238N-H82 | reverse complement strand
CTAATGAAAATTCTTTGACATCTCAGGAAATGGTTGAATGCGATGGTAAGTAATATTCAGGCCTCCCCGTTTTCATGAGGCAGCGAAAGCCATGGTCTTCAACTATACTGAAAGGGCACATACTCTCCGCCACCCAACGAACGATCTCCACACTGTCAAGTAATGTTCAGCATGAAGAGAGTAGAAGAGAGAAAGTTTCATACCAGGTTTCTGGCTTGGTGTGCTGGCGATGTGAGTACGTGATCTTCCCTTTCCCCTTCCGTTCAAAGGCAGCCATAATTGAACCATCCTTGAGGTTTCCGAGGGTTGCGCAAGCAGAGCAAATGTCAACCTTCACTTCCAAAGCACTATCTATGGTCTCAGCTTCCCAGCATCCAGTTGCATGGCACTTCAGGTTTCTTGTCGATTTTCGGTCCGTCGTATCAAGATAGCACCGAACCATCCTCACGTTGGCCCCTTTGCACTTACAAACAGCCGTGGCACAGCGGAATTCATGAGCACGGCGGCCCTTGGCATCGTAGGTAATATCAGGGATGGGCTGGAAGAACGCGTAGACTGGTGAGGTCCACTCCTCAATCAGACGCTCTGGAAAGAATGGTCACAGTGAGTCGAAGCTTTTGACGATGGCCAACAGGATACTTACCAAGTTCTGCCTCGTCAGTCTCTTCAACCTCCCCTTCCTCATCCTCTTCGTCTTCCTCGTCACTGGCGTCAACATCTTCCAAACCAGGCATCTCTTCGTCATCAGAGCTACCACCCCATCCACCTGTCGCAACATCAGGCTCAACATCATCACTTCCATCAGCCGCCTCAAGGATACAGGATGCATTTCATGGTCGAAGACTAGTATTCACAGTGAGGTCGTTGTCTTGGTCATCGTCGTCGGCATCGGCATCCTGAATGGAAGGTTGGTGTTGTTGGCGTTCTGCAGCTATGGCCTCGAGCTTATGCTGTTTCACAGCAGCGACATCGATGTTATCGGTAGAAGCGAGACTCGCAGCAAGGACACGTTTACGAGCGCCAGGAGGTCTAGGTTCAGGAATGGGTTTACTGTGAGTGGGTGCCATTTGTTGGATAAAACTTTCTAACATTGGGGCTGTACTTATAGTACTTATTTTCAGTGTCTCTCTTTTGGTTACTGACTATCTCAAAGAGGAGAGTTGAAGGGGGTGCACGCATGGGGCTCTGGTGGTGGAATTTGGGTCAAGAACTCGTTGAAATACCTCCATAACTAGTGGAGTGCGAAGAAAACTGGGAGAGGGAGGAATGTTACTCAGTGTATTCAGCCATCTAGTCTCCTTCAGTAGCTCTGCGGTACTCCACCTCCATCTTTTTTCTAAATTGCAGTTACTGATACATCATGCCCGGCTGGGAGAAATTACTACTGTCTGCTACCCTGACCCTTCCAAAAAGCTGCAGGTAACCCCACACCCGTGTCGAG
>NW_001890387.1:0-993 GCF_000143565.1 Laccaria bicolor S238N-H82 | reverse complement strand
TTTTCTTCTGTAGCAACTACAAACACCAGTACCCTGCCGACAATGTAGGCTACGCTATATATTAGTTTATAGGAAAGAAATTTAATTATGAGGTTTTTGGAAAGGTCACGTGAACTTCGAAGGGTCACGTGAATTTCAATCATTTTTTACTCAGCATTTCTATTCCATTTGAAAAATCGCAATGCACGGCTCAGGAGTGTTTTGAATGTTCTTACCCTACAACTGGCCTACCAACCTTATTCTGACAGGGCCTTTGGATACCTGCTATCCCCCCCATCACAGTCTACTCTGTTGGGGATTTTCCAGTAAATTTTATCTGCCCTACTGCCCTCAAATTCTGGCCTAGAGCTAGTCTGCATTCAATCGCGCCCATCAAACCGTAGTAAAAAATTGATGCCCTTTATTCCCACGTTTGAGTCATGTGAGAGCGCTAAACAACGAGACGCGACGCGTCGGTTTGAATAGTAAAAGGCATCCGCAGCCATGTCCCACGATGAACTCCCCCAATATATGCCCAATACTGCTCTAATGTCATTTGAGACACCTCCTCGCCCATTTTACCCTCCGTGGGCTACTCCCAATGCAAATCCCGGTACACCCACCATCACAGGGACTGGATTTCAGACCTACCCAGCCTATCTTGCCACCCCCAGTCCTCAGAGCCACCAAACATCAGTTAAGCGGAGCCACAAGAGAAAAAATGATGAAAATTCGGGCCAGAGTGTAGCGAAGAAGGCACGGAACAGCCGAGGTCTGGGTCTGTTGTCAGACTCAACAACGTCAAACCTTCCACCCGAAATGGGTACGCCCGACGAAGTCAGTGACCCAGATGCAGACAAACTTGATTCCTTTTTCGCTTTTCTGCAAGGGACACTTAAGTGGACATTTGGTGAACTTCTTTATCACACAAGCAAAGGAAAATCTCCTGGTGCAAAACGGAAGCTTGGCCCTGATGGAAAGTCATTGGTAACTTCAAATCCGAAAGAAGTGAAA
>NW_001890388.1:2287-3375 GCF_000143565.1 Laccaria bicolor S238N-H82 | reverse complement strand
ATGAAGATTTGACATAGCTATGACTGAAACTGAATTACATCTCCTAGAGACTCGGGTAAAATATGGATTTGGTTATATCTTTCTCAATTCTTAACCGTTTTTGATGAAACAAAAACCCAATAAAAGGCAATAAACGTGGTTACAAGGCTATGTAACGCACGTGACCGTTTAACCGGTTCCAACCGATTAAAACCGGTCTTTGAACGGTTTTAAAAGATTTTCGAAATGAGGCAACCAGCAACCGGACCAACCCCAAATTGGGGCAACTGCAACCGAAAAAAAGACCGGACCATGGTCTGGTTCAGTTCGGTCCACCGGTTTTTTGTGGTCCTATGGACTGAACCTTTAAACACTAGTTACCTTAGAGCTCCTTGCCGAATCGACCTTTTTGGACGATCTTGACCACAATTGGACCACATGTTCGCTGTTCCGACAAGACGACCAGAATTTTTCGAACCTTCTACCAAATGTATCGTTGAGTCTGTACGTGAGCAGCGCAGGAGTGAGCGAATTGCACCTTCCTTAGGGATTTTTGTCTGATATTACTGTCAATTATAAACGTAATTTTGGTCGGAGGCTTTGCCGCAAGTGACTGGCTGTATACCAAAGTTTCGGAACGGTTGAAGCCTGACGGCTTCACCGTTATTCAGGCACGATAACCACGTGTATGTCATTTTCATTAAGAGGCATTTTATCACAGCTGAAGGAGATTTAGTAACAAAGCCGTAGCTGACGGTGCGCTCTCCTACTACTTACATTGACCACTACCTTGCGACCACCACGTCAAGACTCGAGTAACAAAGATCACATATGGTAGCCGTGGTGGAATCAACTATGATTCTTTGAATCCCGAGCATTCGAAACGCTCCCACCTGCCAGTTTTAACTTCTATTTCTGGTGTCAAGCATTTAGGCGGCAGTATCTTCTGGGTTTTATTGCCAAGTTGCCAACCGTACGTCATGAACCTGTTTGCCCTTCCTCCTCCGATTTTCTTATGTTTTCTGTAGAACCGAAACGGAGGAGTTTAGGCGAGCCCATTGCTGGGAGTTTGACAACTTGAGCCGGTTGTCAACTGCTTCGACGGCAGT
>NW_001890388.1:0-1147 GCF_000143565.1 Laccaria bicolor S238N-H82 | reverse complement strand
AAGTTTTTTTAATATCATGCTAGCACAGGCCCGTCATATGCATCTTCAGTGAACTCGACTTCACTTAAACTTAGTCTACGGCCAACCACCTGTGCGTACTATGTAGTTGACATGTTACACGGAAATATTTTGAATTCAAAAAAAAAAAAAAAAAAAAAAAACATGAGTATGGGAAAAACATACTTTATTAGGAAGGTAATGGTGGGGGGGTGTCAGGCGGAACCCTGAAAAAAAATAACGAGTGTTGGTCTCTTTTCCACATTCCGCCACCCCGTTGCAAGAACCTTTGAAATTTAACGAAATCTATAAATTCTACACGGGCACATGGTGTAGTTGGTTATCACGCCCGCTTAGCATGAGATGAAATATAACTGTCACCATTCTGCGGGCGGTCCCCGGTTCAATTCCGGGTGTGTCCACTATTACATTCCGTTCATCTCACCTTTTTCCTCAAAGCTCTGATCAAATTCCACAAATTTTTTTTCATAATCACATCCAGGGTATGTGAAATTGCATTTATTTTTTTATGAAACGAAAAAAGAAATACAAGAATCTCCTTGACGTCTGTTAGTCAAGGGATCCTTCACTTTGCCTTGACACCTCGCCACTCGATCTCCGCCCGAGCGCCAACGTCTCGCCTCGCGTCGTTGACACGTTGAAACAACGTTCCCGACCATGATAGAGTTGGATCTTTGTCTTTCCCGTCTTCCCTAGCGCACGAGTAACGTGACTCGCAATATAAGATTACACGACCAAACAACGGCCCTTGACTTCTTTCCTCACAACTCGCCACTCCAAACTTGAAGCACGATGGTCAAACGCGCCAAATCGCCCGACGCAACGGACGATGTTCGATATATGACGGTGTATCAGCCCTACCCGATGAACGCCAACTGGGAGCTTCCCAGCGACGTTATCGCCTTTGCGTTTTGGATCGCAGGGTGTATTGGCGTCGAGCCACTGTTGGGGTTACACTACAAGCCCAAGGCGAGTCGTCTGCTTTGTAGAGCGGAAGAGGGATACTGACAGGTGAATGATAGGCACGGGGGATGGTGCTACTGGAGATCGACAAAGCCTACCCGGAGCACGAACGCCTTCTCGGCGAACACCACTAGATCGAGTTCTTGAAGAACCCAAGGGCAGATGA
>NW_001890389.1:2483-3475 GCF_000143565.1 Laccaria bicolor S238N-H82 | reverse complement strand
CCTGGCGCATTCATTGCGATTTTCAATAGATACCCTGGGTATTTCATTGCGATTTTTCAAATGTATCCCTGGGTATTTCATTGCGATTTTTCAAATGTATTCCTGGGTATTTCATTGTGATTTTTCAATAGATACCCTGGGCATTTCATTGTGATTTTTCAAATGTATCCCTGGATATTTCATTGCGATTTTTCAATAGATACCCTGGGCATTTCATTGTGATTTTTCAAATGTATCCCTGGATATTTCATTGCAAAATTTCAATGGATACCTGGCGCATTTCATTGCGATTTTTCAATAGATACCCTGGGTATTTCATTGCGATTTTTCAAATGTATCCCTGGGTATTTCATTGCGATTTTTCAATAGATACCCTTGGTATTTCATAGCAATTTTTCAAATATATCCCTGGGTATTTCATTGCAAAATTTCAAATGTAGCCCTGGGCATTTCATTGCAATTTTTCACATGTATCCCTGGATATTTCATTGCAATTTTTCAAATGTATCCCACATGTCAGGGTCCATGCAATGGGCTTCCCTGGAGGGTGGTCACATGACCAATTACCAAAAATGGTCAAGAAACGAAAGTTGTAGCCCTACACTGTAGCTTCCCAAATCTGTTTGAATTATGTTCTGAAGTGCTCCCATTGTGGAGATATGAGGTAAAGGAATTTCAAAAGCGTCGCCTTTTTTTTTTTTCTTTTTCTGTTTTTCTGTATGAAAACAAAACCAAATAACATGATTTCAGTATATTCAGAAAGCTAAAGAAAGGGCTACAATTATTGTATCGTGGGAAAAATGACTAAAAAAGGAAGGTGCATCCTGTACTATAAGAATCAGATATAGACTACCAAGTTTACTGATAGACTACAAAAAAGTCGGACTTAGACTACACAGTTTACTGATACACTATAAAAGACTACAAAAGTCGAAATTAGACTACAAAGTTTACTAATACACTACAAAGACTACAAAAGCGTGGACTTAGAC
>NW_001890389.1:0-775 GCF_000143565.1 Laccaria bicolor S238N-H82 | reverse complement strand
AAACAGAAAAAGAAAAAAAAAAAAGGCGACGCTTTTGAAATTCCTTTACCTCATATCTCCACAATGGGAGCACTTCAGAACATAATTCAAACAGATTTGGGAAGCTACAGTGTAGGGCTACAACTTTCGTTTCTTGACCATTTTTGGTAATTGGTCATGTGACCACCCTCCAGGGAAGCCCATTGCATGGACCCTGACATGTGGGATACATTTGAAAAATTGCAATGAAATATGCCAGGGATACATGTGAAAAATTGCAATGAAATGCCCAGGGCTACATTTGAAATTTTGCAATGAAATACCCAGGGATATATTTGAAAAATTGCTATGAAATACCAAGGGTATCTATTGAAAAATTGCTATGAAATACCAAGGGTATCTATTGAAAAATCGCAATGAAATACCCAGGAATACATTTGAAAAATCGCAATGAAATGCCCAGGGCTACATTTGAAATTTTGCAATGAAATACTGAGGAATACATTTGAAAAATCGCAATGAAATGCCAAGGGTATCTATCGAAAAATCACAATGGAATACCAAGGAATACATTTGAAAAATCACAATGAAATACCCAGGAATACATTTGAAAAATCGCAAGGAAATACCCAGGAATACATTTGAAAAATCGCAGTGAAATGCCCAGGGTACCTTTGAAAAATCGCAATGAAATGCGCCAGGGTATCCTATTGAAATTTTGCAATGAAATGCGCCAGGGATACATTGAAATTTTGCAATGAAATACCCAGGAATACATTTGAAAAATCGCAATGAA
>NW_001890390.1:2315-3317 GCF_000143565.1 Laccaria bicolor S238N-H82 | reverse complement strand
CTACCCATCCAAACACAAACACAAACGTTCCTATGGGTCCTAGAACCAAATTAAAGCATTGTAAGCATCGCTCGGCTGTGTATCGAGCTGGATAACTCACCACCACCAACTGCACCCCCACCGTTGGCAATTGAACGGCGACCAAAATGCCACCTACACGCCTTAAATCCCCTCTCCGACAATCCAGCTATCCCACTCCACAGCTGGCAAAGGCCCGAAGATGGTCTGTTCGCATGAAACAGAGCCATACGGCTCAGCCAAGAGCATGAATTCAGTCTTTGGAGTGTCGGTGGGGTTCCCAGCCACGTACACTCCCCTCATCTCACCAACGTACACCGCAAGTCGTCCGTCCTCGTTGGGCAATCCCCTATCTCCCCGCTCACATTACTGTATACCACTGCCACCATATTTCTGCCACCACAATCCCGCTACGGCACCTCGTTCAACCCGTTACTTGAAAGAGAGACATCCGCTCGCCGCCGTCGTTCGCGATAGGTATGAGAGGGCATCAGACCAAAATCTAGGGCCTCGAACCATCCTCACGGCGCCCCTCGACAGACCAGCGTTGTGTTCCTATTGGGCCGTCACCGTGAAAGATCTACTTCTTGCCGTGCACTACGCACTGCGAGCTAGTGACTTGGATTATCAGCTCCATCGAGGTTGACATCAACAGGCAGGGTTGTGGAGACAGGCCGATCCTAGACCGTATCGTCCTCCTGTCGAATACGAGGCCACCGACGTGGCTGTTGGATGTTATGTGAGGTACATGTTGGCTGTTGAAGACATACTACCACACGGAACCATCTTGATCATCGGGAGGAGCTGCGTCGATTCTGACACATGGGTGAGCCCGAGGGAGAGGGCTAGATTGCCGATGGCCCATTTGTGCTCTGGGTAGGTGTAGGAGTGCACGAGGACAATGGCGAGAGAGCGGTGGCCTTTTGCTCTAGGTTTTGTTCGACGGCTTCCAGGTCTGTTATATTATCAGGAATAGTTACGAGA
>NW_001890390.1:0-1350 GCF_000143565.1 Laccaria bicolor S238N-H82 | reverse complement strand
TGCTGATGGAATGTGCGCTTGTTTCTCACACCACCGTAGGCATTGAGGCAAACCCTAGGATAAGCAAAATCAAAAAGGAAAGTGCGATTCCACCTGGCACCTTTTGAAAGTGCGCTCAGAGAAAACTTGAAAGATCCAGTCGAGAAATTTCAACTTCAAATCGGTTTTCATACAACGAATCTTGGAAAGAGCGATACACTGTCTCTAGACTTGCGTTGCAGACAGTAACAGCTGAAAATTAAAATTTGATGTGACGGAGGATGCTAGAGGATGCTTGGCAATGGAGGGTGCACGATCCTCTACGATCCTGCACCCCTGCGGCCTTCACGGCAGGCCGATGTTTTGTAAGCACCAAATAGTAATAGCCAATTTCTCATCGCAATTCATTTGTTCCAAACTCCAACTGTCTGATCTTACCCACCACCAGCGACAGTGCGCTACCGATGCCCACTGATGAAACAAGACCAATGGACGGCGGCGATGGAAATCCCTCCAAGAAATCTTTCTGCGAAGATGCGAGGGGTGAAACAAAGCCAGTGAGTTGTCAACCGCTAGTCATTTATCGCAGTGTTGTGTCCTGATGATCAAAATAGACACTTGAAATGAAATCCGGAGGTCGTTACAGTGCGCCTTCCTCTTTCCTTTGATCATAATTGGCAATGATAGGACTCACCCACCCAGTATACTATCGGTTATACACCAAAGATGGTCCACTCGAATCAAACACCCCCATATACTCGAACGACCGCTTCATCAGCCGGATCGCGTCCTCATCAGTGAGACCACCTCAGACCGCCGCCTCTTTGATGAGGCGTCTCTGCAAGATTGAGGGCTTGGCACTACAAAACTGCACCTTATTTCAATCTCTCTCGGACATGACAGCTATGGACGATTCGATCCGCCTCTCGCTTCAGGGGACTACTGGTCCAGGTATATCGAACCTAGATCCAATGGCTCTTGTTGTTGACAAACGCGCCGTGGAGAGGAGATCACAGGTAACGAGCCCTGTACAACCACGAGAGCTAATTGAACGCGATCATGAACAACTTTACGGTGCGGCTCTACTATGTATTGTCCAGAAATTAGCCTCATGATTCCCAGTGTACTATCGCGTTTACGACGACGACGGTGACGTTGTCTCAAAAACATCTTTCGAGGAAAACAGTCCTTCTTTGGGTCGCGTGAACGTTCTTTTTGTTCCCCCGCCCCACACTGTGTCTTCCTTGAAAAATCACATTATGATATCTGAAGATCTACCAGGCCACAATGTTCAGCTATTCGAGGATGAGGCCAGCGATTCTGCCATGAATGACAGTGATGCGATCACCCTCCTCTCTGATACATCCCAGA
>NW_001890391.1:2575-3476 GCF_000143565.1 Laccaria bicolor S238N-H82 | reverse complement strand
TGAGGATCCCCTTCCAAATTTCCTCTCCGAAGCTGTTTTTCCTTCCACAAACAATCTTCTCAGCACATAACTCACAGAACCTCAGCATGTTCAGCTCAAGTTGACATTTTCTCGGCTTCATTTATTATGTGTCCTACTTTCTGGCTGATATGATTGAGCATCAACTATAATACACCCATCCATGGGCCTGTGTGTCCTCAAAACAGCTCAGATGAGAGGGAAGTAAGTTTATTCATGTGAGGTGAATAAATCTAATCAGTTGGCGTTACGGTTTATTTGCTTGATTAAATCGCAAGCCAGGGTACTCATTTCAAACTCCGATAAGGGTCAGATTTACTCGTTTATGTAGATTTATGTTACGGGAAGTCACCCAGTACTCATACGTCAACTGTCTTCAATATCCCCTTGAAGGATGATTTTGAGGTCACCCTCCTTTTGCAAATGCATAAGGCAAAGGATGCCGGTTTCACGCCCCTATTTCCGCATAGACAAGCATCGCAGCTTTCCTCATTGGAAGCTATGTATCCCAATGGGTGACTTCCCATAACATAAATTTGCTAGATTTAAATAAATCGACGAGATCTAGGGTCTTTTGCCGGGATGCCGAGTCTTGTAAGGGTTCGACTTTGATGGAGGCCCTGGTTGGCACCCAGTTATAAACCTTAATCTATTCAGAGGGTACAGACCCCTCGAATAGATTTCAAACACTGGAATCAACCCTGCCATCATGACACCTTTCCTTCCTGGGTACGTTTTCTTCCCACCTAGCTTAGTCAGCTCTACCTCATCCTCTCTACTCTCCTATGGCTGAGGGCAGTCTGCTCTCTCGTTATAATTTGAAGCCATTACAGAGTTTATTAGTAGTGCCAACGTCCTCTGGTTCCAAAATTTCCTCTCCGAA
>NW_001890391.1:0-913 GCF_000143565.1 Laccaria bicolor S238N-H82 | reverse complement strand
TCTCTGTACCGACGTTGTATGGTATTGGGGATTTCATACCAGAAGAGCCACGCGCAATCGTACCCCGCATACTCCTTGAATATGTCCCGCACTCAACGTCGCTTGACAAACTCCAAAATATCAAACTCATGATCACGCCATGGCACATCCGCACTCTCCTTGCGGCCACTCGGAAAATGAATGAACTGGGAGTCGTTCACTGGGAGTTGCATCCTGGCAACATCCTTCTTTGTCCAGATCGTGTGGTTATTGTCGATTTTGGTAGGTCAACGACACGAGTACAGGAGGGGATTGATATGTTCTCGGATGATAAGTGGATGGTGAAGGTAGAGGATGGTTGGAATGAAAATACGGTGAGGATGTTGTTGGACGATTTGAGGGGGCACAAAGCACTTGCGCGTTTCACGTTGAAGGCAAACAGGAGGGTGGCCTCGGCACGCCTTGATCAAAATATCGAACCGCGCAAATGACAGGTCTAATAATTGCAATGTTGTTGTATGAAAATGCGATAGAATTGAAAAACGTATCTGCCGCCTGTCTGCGCATCAAGGAAGGGGCGTCGGGGAGTCTATGATCCACAATGGTCGATGAGTTTGAAGCATACAAAGTTGTTTTTTTGCGAATTAAAATTTCAATTCTTCGTTTCAACAAAATGCTCTACTGGTTCTAGAGCCGGGGATAATTATACGGGAGACAATTTGGCTACTTGAAATCGGACAGCAGTGTTATTTGTTCAAATGAGTGCTTTGCCCACTGTCAAACCGTTAGATTCCAGTGAGCGCCCCAGAGTAGATGCCCTGCAAAGGTTGTCGAGCTGATCTGAGTACTTCATCGCGCTATTCGTGTTGCCAGACGCCGAATAGAAATTCGCAACTATCCCTAGTAGCAAGGCCAGCGGAGCACTGTGAAGACT
>NW_001890392.1:2094-3307 GCF_000143565.1 Laccaria bicolor S238N-H82 | reverse complement strand
CTCTAGAGGATCCCCCTGGAGCTATCATTAGTAATTGCACTGCTCCGGCAGAGCCATTTTGAAAAAAATACACTGCTCCGGCGGAGCTATCTTTAGAAGAAATTGCACTGCTCCGGCAGAGCCATTCAAAAATATATATATTGCTCTGGTGGAGCCATTGAAAAAAAAATACACTGCTCTGCCAGAGCTATCTTTAGAAGAAATTGCACTGCTCCGGCAGAGCCATGAAAAGAAAATGCTTTACTCTGGTGGCATCATTGTTATAAGAAATTGCACTGCTCCGGCAGAGCCTACTCAAACAGAACTACCTAAAAAAAAAGAATTGCTGCAGTGGAGCCATTTTTAAAAGAAATACATAACTCTGGCAGAGCTATTGAAAAAAAAAATACATTGCTCCAGCAGAGCCATTTAGAAGATATTTTGCTCCAGTAGAAACATTCTTTGAATTCAAGTTCCCTCTCATATACATTGCCCCAATAGAACCAATTTAACAAAAGTTGCATTTCTCCACCAGAGTCTCTTTGAGATACATGTATGTAGGTCCACAGATAATTTACCTCATCACCCTTCATTAGTAAAATTCTTTTATGTTAGCAGTAGACACTCTCCTCATTGATTGAGTTATTAAGATATACTTTGGCCATTATTTTCCTTAGTTCTCTTTGATATACATTGCTCTGCTTAAAAAATTGTGTTGGGCCACCAGGCTCTTTAAAAAAAAAAGATTGCATTGCTCTGCCGAAGTTGTTTTAAAAATAATTGCAATGCTCCGCCAGGGTCTTCTGTAAAAAAAATTGCATTTCTCCGCCGGGGTCTTCTCTAAAAAAAATTGCATTACTCCGCCGGAGTCTTTGTAAAAAAAATTGCACTGCTCTAATGGAGCTTCATAGTATATATATATATTGCTCTAGACCAACACAGCTATTAGAAAAAGGTGTCCCCCATGCAAAAGTAATGTGTTTTTATTGGAAGGTCCTCTGCTGGTGTATCATATTCAGCTGTATTTGTGGGACCCATAATATATACAATAGTTAATGGAGGCTGCTTGGGTTCCAAAAGAATTGTTAAAAGTACATGTAGGTCTGCAATGGGTCACATTCATGGTGTTTAACTGACTTCTGCAACCTTATTGTTATGTGGAAGCATTGTAGTACATTTACAAGGTACCCCACAATTTGAGCTGGCAGACGATGATATGCATCCTCCCCATGAC
>NW_001890392.1:0-1121 GCF_000143565.1 Laccaria bicolor S238N-H82 | reverse complement strand
GTTCACTTTCCCTCCTCTTGCCCTACACGATCACATCCGCGACGAATGTCATGCCACACCCAAATTCAATAAAATTTCCAAACCCTGACTCAAGCCCTGACTACCTCAACAGCTGACTACCAACCCACCACCTCAAGGATGATATATGTGTTTATCAGGAGGTGGTGCAGATTGATAAAGGGGACCATAGAGCTGAGGGCGCCGATCCTGGCGAAGAGCTGCTTGGAATGGCGATGCCGCTAATTTCTGAAGTCATACTGGTAAGTCAGTCTCCCACTGTCTGTCCTCTGTGATTGACCTTCCAGGTACTAAAACCTCACAGCCCACAGTCATGAATGTTTCAGGGCATTCAGTAGATATGCAGTGGAACCTAAGATATCCAAGTGGTCAGTTGTCCAATGGACCATAAGGCTACCCCAATGGGCCCAATCTAATTTGACATGATTGAACATAGGTTGGCCCAATCACTCCAGACGTTAAGTGGGCATTGTTGGGGCCAATTGGGCCAAAATAACAAAACCCTTTAGAAACATAGTTGGGCCCAATGACCTGTAGACAACATAAATTGACCAACATGAGAATATACCAATGGCCAAAGTTGGGCCCCATCTTCTACAACTAGTAATTAGGCTATCGGGCATAATTGGGCCCAATCTTTTGCAACCCATTCAGCTCCTGATCATCGGCTCTGGAAAACCCTTTCTGAACCGAATTTCAGAGTGGGGGTTAGGGTTAGGGTTAACAGTTCCGAAGAGGTTCTGAATAGGGTTAGGGTTAGCCCTTTGGCCTTTGGCTCCAAGAGCCGAGATGCAAATGGAGCAGCGGTTTGTTAGTTGTGAATGCCTGGTGAATGGATGCATTCATTCACCATCCCCCAGCAGCTTTCCCCTGTCACATGGCTCCTCCAAAAGTCCGGCCGAAGAAATGTCTGAATTTGTCTTTAACATGCTGAATGTCAGTGCTCCGAAACTCCAGCTGAAAGAATACCAGATTTGCATTTAACATGTCAGTGCTCCGAAGGTCCCGGCAAATTTGAATTTGTCTTTAATATGCTGAAAATTAGTGCGATTTTAGGCTGAGCAATGACATTCAGCATGTTAGACAAATTCAGATATTTTTTC
>NW_001890394.1:0-3304 GCF_000143565.1 Laccaria bicolor S238N-H82 | reverse complement strand
CCGAAGGTGGGGACGAAGACGAACCAAGCATGAAGGACCTCCTCCTCTCCCACCCTCCTGCACACACACACCCCGTAACGGTAAAGGGAGCAGAGGCGTGGGAGTTGGAGTTGGGTGAGACTGTTAAGCATGCTGGGTCTGCTGCTGCTGATCCCCGTGGGGTTGTTAGGTCGGGCAGGGGGAGGAACTTGGTTCGTGTGAGGGTTGGTGGTGGTGGTGAGGGGGGTCAATCTGTTGGGGAGAAAACTGGAGAAGAAGGG
Source organism: Laccaria bicolor S238N-H82 (assembly GCF_000143565.1). NCBI lineage: Eukaryota > Fungi > Basidiomycota > Agaricomycetes > Agaricales > Hydnangiaceae > Laccaria > Laccaria bicolor. The sequence continues at coordinate 3,044 of NW_001890394.1, read as the reverse complement.
AAAGGGAAAGGGACCGCGAAAGACGAAGAAGAGAAACCAAACGCGAATGAGGGGGATAAGGAAAAGAAAATGGAAGACGTGGGAGACCTAGAGGAGAGGAAACCGGATTTATGGAGCGTTTTTGATCTTGAGCCGCCTCGAGGAGCGTTAGTGGGGTCTGGAGATATGGATGATCCTTCAGCTCTGGGCGCGCACTCCCACCCAACAGAACAAGACGTCCTAAAGCCGTTAGAGCACGACCTCACTGCCCTCTGCACAACACGCCAAGAAGACCAACATGAGCTCGCGTCTGGAGATGCTTCAGCTCTGGGTTTGGGCCCACCCTCCACCCTGGACTCGCACATCCCCACAACAGAACACGACCTCCTCACAACCCGCCAAGAAGCGCTAGACCAACGTGAGCTTGCCCTGGCAGCTAGACAGGAGAGGATTGAGGGGATGGAGGAGAGGGTTGGGGAGGTGCAGAGGGGTGTTGGGTATCGTGAGGAGGCTGTTGAGCGACATGAGGAGGCGGTTGAGAGGATGGAGGAGGCGGTTGGGAAGAGGGAGGAGGCGGTTGAAAGGAGGGAGAAAGAGGTGGAGGGGAGGGAGCGAGAGCTACAAGGGAGGGAAGAGAAGGTCGCGGAATTGGAGCAAGCTATTGATGAGCGAGGACGGGCGCTCGATCAGAGAGGATCCGAGCTTGAACAACGTTCTAAGCGGGTTCAAGAGTTCGAGGAAACACGTTCTCCTCAAGTTGGTGCTCCCAACGCGTTGACTTTATCGAATTCATGGCCCATCACTCTTCTTCGGTCTGTGGTCTTTCGTGTATTAGGCGACAAGACACCTTTCCTCTTTGCTTCTTCTATCCCAAGTTCTTCTCCTTCCTCCTCCAACCCGAATTCAAGCTCATCCACTACCACCACCACCCCTCAGAGAAGACCCCGACGCGACTGGGAAGCCCGGCGCGATCTATACCTATCGACAGGCGGACGGGCGAGTTACCTCGTTCTCGTGGGCATTGGCGTGTGTGCCGTTGTGTTGAAGGTGCTTGTGAGGAGGTTGACTGGGTTTGGGATTTGGAGTTGGTTGAGGAGGAGGGGGAGGAGGTAGCGTTGACTTTGAGGGCGGGAGACGCTTTGCGGTTCTATGACTTTGATGACACTTACGACTTTTTTCACGATCTCTTTTTGACTGATGCTGACGAGGAAATGAATAAATGAGTGGGTGTATATACAAGCGTTTTGGGTTTTGTTCGTGTATATCTCTTACTTATACTTACCTTATGTATCGTTCGAATCTTTGAACAGCGCTGATTGTTTGAAAACTCAAACGTCCGAGTTGGCATTGCAGGTTGCGATGTCTGGATCAGATCCTCATTTCTTGTGTCACATATATACAACAAATCTACGGTACCAGTACATCGACCCCTTCTGCCAAGCCTAAATCCTAACAAATCCCATTCCAAAAGCATACACCCTCTCAGATATGCACCAATCAATCATAAGCAAGATTCCCTAGCAAAATGGTGGATATCAAATACTCCAACAGAGGGAGGAGACCACTCACCCTTAAACACAACTGCCAAAGAAAATCAATAACCACCTAGTAACCCAAAGGCAAATTGGAGACTCACAGCCTTTTTCGCCCTTGGAATTGATCGCCATGTTTCCTTCATAACTCACTGAGCCGACAAAGCATCAACAAACTTGTGACGAAGCAGAAAAGGAAAGAAATACCGCCGTGGATCAAGTAAACTTTGGAGACACGAACTTCATCCGTGTAAACGATCTCATCTTTGTTGCCTGATAGCCAGGCAGAAGCCTCTTTATTGTTGCCTGCGGCGGGATCCTATATAATGAGAATCGGAGTATATCAGGGACTGTTACTCACCGAGAGTATAGAGTAACCGAGCGCGTTTTGTGAATTTTGAATCTGGTCCATCTGAAAGAGCACGGTTTGTTGCTGCAGTGTCTAGTGGATATCTGCCGAGAACTTTACCTGATGTAGGCTTAGCCTTTTGGTCCGTTGCTGTAGTGGTGGTTGCATTGACAAGGGCTACGGGATCGCTTTCATCGCTACCCGGATAAGCGTCACCTTGGAAGGATATGATGTCGGCGTCGTTCATGGCAGCGTCACTAGTCATGTCTTGGAAGAGCTCCATGTCCTTGTAGAGTGCATGACCGGGCGTGACGAGGCCTTCAGCTTTTGCGATGCATGCTTTCAATGACCCAGCGGTATGAGGGGGAGCGATGAAGACGGCGTTGATGCGCCCTAACGACATGTCACTCTCGTCAAAGGACGTCTTTGCCTTTTCTTCATCTCCTTCTCCTTCTGATGAGTAAACACGATAGTATACTGCAAAGTTGATGAGTGCAGTATTTGGGTAGGAGACGTCGGCAAGACTTGCCGTAGTGGACATCAGTATCATCAGAGCGTTCCGGCAATTTCTCCGACTGCATGACCTCCTTGGTCCGCTTCTCCGACTCGACAATCAACGCAATCGGATCATGTTCAGACAGCCCTGGCCCAGAAGGAGCTTTCAAAGAGAGGCGGGCAGAGTCTTCTTTGAGTGCTGGGCTTGAGAGCGGTGTGAAAACAAGCGCCTTGTCGGGCTCCGAAAGGCCCTCAAATTTGCAGAGGGACCGCTTGATAGACGCCACCGTATGGGGAGGGGAAAACAATTTCGACGGAATGCGGCCAATGAAAGGGTCGTTGTGGTAGAGGGCGTGATTCGATTCAAATGCACCGAGTTTGGTGTATAGACGGTAATATACTGCACACGTAAATTAGGCCATCCAAGCCAGCAGTAGAGCTTTCGGGATAGGGCGCACCATAGCTAGGACCCGTCCTTTTCGTTGACTTTCCTCCTTTCGCTGCTGAATCTGTATCCCCTTTGCCGTCCGAAGAGGCTGTGGAACTGGACGTATGATCATGACCGGGCAGAGGAGACATAGCTGCTTCCAACCAGCACCTATTAAAACGTCAGCAAGATGGGTGGTTGAAGGAAAGAGTCTGAGTTATCGGACATGCCTTCATTGATCATCATCCACGAGGCATTGGCG
>NW_001890395.1:2018-3295 GCF_000143565.1 Laccaria bicolor S238N-H82 | reverse complement strand
TTTTCATAGTTAATGCTGTGCAATTTCAATAAATATCTCATTCCCTAGGTCAGGTGTATTCATTGCCTCTTTCATATTTAATGGTGTGCGCTTTCATTGAATATTTCATTAGGAATATTGGATGCTTTCATTGTACTCTTCATAATTAATGTTGTGCAATTTCAATAAATATCTCATTCCCTAGGTCAGGTGTATTCATTGCCTCTTTCATAATTAATGCTGTGCACTTTCATTGAATATTTCATTATCAATTCTGGGTGCTTTCATTGTGCATTTTCATTGCTTCTTTCATAATTAATGATGTGCACTTTCATTGAATATTCCACAGCTTTCATTGGGATTTTTCATTGAGTATCTCAATATTTCATTCCAATTTCATATCTGCCCCCAGGGATATCATTACGATTTTTCATTATATTCCATGATAGCAATGAAATAGCTATTATGGTCCATCCAATGGGTCATTGGGAGGGTGGTCACATGACAAATTTCCAAAAATGGTAAAAAAACAAAAGTTGTAGCTCTTTACCATAGCTTCCAGAATCAGTTGGAATTATGTCCTAAAGTGCTTCCATTGTGGAGATATAAGGTAAAGGGTTTTCAAAAGCACCGCGTTTTTTTTTGTTTTTTGCATTTTTCTTCATGAAAAGAACACTAAACAACATGATTTCAACAGATTTAGAAAGCTAAGAGAAGGGGCTACAACTATTGTATCATGGGAAATTTCTCCCAAAAAGGAAGGTACATGCCCTAAAAGGGTAATTGACACTGACAGACTACAAAGTTTACTAATAGACTACAAAAAAGACTACAAAAGTTGGACATAGACCACAAAGGTCAGACAAAGACTACAAAAATTAGTAGTGTCTGCTTTTCTCATTACAAAAGTAATAGTGTCCGCTTTTTGAGACTACAAAAATTAGTAGTGTCTGTTTTTTCAGACTACAATGGTTTGTAGTGTCCGCTTTTTGAGACTACAAAAGTTAGTAGTGTCCACTTTTTGAGACTACAATGGTTTGTAGTGTCCGCTTTTTTCATTATAAAAGTTAATAGTGTCCACTTTTTGAGACTACAAAAGTTAATAGTGTCCGCTTTTTGAGACTACAAAAGTTAGTAGTGTCCACTTTTTGAGACTACAATGGTTTGTAGTGTCCGCTTTTTTCATTATAAAAGTTAATAGTGTCTGCTTTTTGAGACTACAAAGGTTTGTAGTGTCCGCTTTTTTCATTACAAAAGTTAATTGTATCTGCCTTTTCAGACTACAATGGTTTGTAGGT
>NW_001890395.1:0-777 GCF_000143565.1 Laccaria bicolor S238N-H82 | reverse complement strand
AACGCGGTGCTTTTGAAAACCCTTTACCTTATATCTCCACAATGGAAGCACTTTAGGACATAATTCCAACTGATTCTGGAAGCTATGGTAAAGAGCTACAACTTTTGTTTTTTTACCATTTTTGGAAATTTGTCATGTGACCACCCTCCCAATGACCCATTGGATGGACCATAATAGCTATTTCATTGCTATCATGGAATATAATGAAAAATCGTAATGATATCCCTGGGGGCAGATATGAAATTGGAATGAAATATTGAGATACTCAATGAAAAATCCCAATGAAAGCTGTGGAATATTCAATGAAAGTGCACATCATTAATTATGAAAGAAGCAATGAAAGCACCCAGAATTGATAATGAAATATTCAATGAAAGTGCACAGCATTAATTATGAAAGAGGCAATGAATACACCTGACCTAGGGAATGAGATATTTATTGAAATTGCACAACATTAATTATGAAGAGTACAATGAAAGCATCCAATATTCCTAATGAAATATTCAATGAAAGCGCACACCATTAAATATGAAAGAGGCAATGAATACACCTGACCTAGGGAATGAGATATTTATTGAAATTGCACAGCATTAATTATGAAAAGTACAATGAAAGCATCCAATATTCCTAATGAAATATTCAATGAAAGCGCACACTATTAAATATGAAAGAGGCAATGAATACACCTGACCTAGGGAATGAGATATTTATTGAAATTGCACAACATTAATTATGAAAAGTACAATGAAAGCATCCAATTTCCTAATGAAATATCAA
>NW_001890396.1:1869-3318 GCF_000143565.1 Laccaria bicolor S238N-H82 | reverse complement strand
GCCTGGTGATGAACTGTGAGTGTTGTGTTGATAATCATGGCATTGTCTCATGATATTGCAGTCATATGCTGCCCAATTCTGCACATTGGGTATATGGCATAGATGATGTGATTGCACAGGGCAGTCATTACTATTCCTCGTATCTTATGCAGGAGACTCTGCAAGGCGTTGTACATGCCTTTGTTCTCAACAAGTTTTTAACAAAGACAGAGCATATTCCCTCTCGTCACCTATTGCGGAGGATCCTGATCTTCTACCAAGTTGGCCTCATTGAGGGTGGCATCTCTGACGACGGTGAGATTCTTCCCTCATTGTTTATATCTTTGACTCATTTCCACTTGCAGATCCTGCATCAGTTCATCTACCTAACATCGAGACAATGGAGGGCGTGCTCCATATCATCTGTCTTGCAGTCCTGATTATTCTTGGCAATGTTCTGGATTTCAGGACTTACAGCACTCCAAATCAAGGGGAAGATGATGAAGCCTCTCCTACCCAAAGAACATTGATGGACACTGGTGACATCAATGCCATTCCCAACAATGAAAGAATCACGTATTGTTATGCACGTGGCATGGCTTTACACATCCTCAAGTGGCTCCATTCCTGTGCCACTTTCACTGGCCCACTGGATGGTCTTGCCGACGATCTGATATCTCTTTTTTTTGTTCAGATTTTGGCTAGTCTATCAGACTACAAAAGCCTTGCTGAAGCAAAGAGTTATGGTGGAGTCCCCCGTTGCACCTCCCATTTGCTCAGTAAACAGATTGCCAACATTCTTGAGGTGGATCCGATTCTGAAGGCTGCATGGGCATATAAAGAACGTGTTCCTTCGCGCTCTCTCGCCCTCGAGGAGAAGGAGAAGTACAACATTGAATGGCAGTGTGATTGGGAACCCACGTCGTGGAGAGCCCCATCCGTTGGTGAGTAATGTATAGTTATTGTATTTTGCAAGTGCTTATCAATATTTAGATTTTGCTCTCGCAGGGCAGACTCCTTTTGACATCAAGTTCTTTCAGGCCACTAAGCTGCGGATTAACTCTGAGAATGCCAACATGATTGTTGTTGATGTCGTCAAACCTCCTCGCAAGAAAGCAAAAGTTGAATGATGTTCTATTCACTGTCGTCTTTAGCTCTTTTTATATGTCATATGCACCTTGTACAATCAATATCACTCATTGCTCAATCCAGAAAGTATTCTTCTTTTCAAAATTTGTGAAGCTATATACTTTGCATCCAAGCTTGTCATTGTTTGGCAGCACAATTTATCACAAATATTTATTACATTCCATTTTACTCCTCATGCACATCAACGTCTTTATTCATCCAAACCTTCAATTTTTTGATGTCTATTATGCATCAAGCATGGAATATTGCAGAAGTGAGATCATTGATCTTCACACAGATTGATTCGCTTTGCGATCTGGTGCAATTAGCTGCTACTTGCAA
>NW_001890396.1:0-847 GCF_000143565.1 Laccaria bicolor S238N-H82 | reverse complement strand
ACAAGAGATGAGAGATGAGATCTAAATAAAGGACTGGAAAAATTTAGTGAAAAATGGAGCATAGTACTTATTGTCACTTTCAAGGTAGGGACTCTCTGTAAGGTCCAGTATTTTATATATATGGAAATATACAATTTGTCCAATAAAAAATAGCAATAATATATATATATAATGGGTATAGATCTGATGGGCTTTCAGGAGGTGGTCACATGACCAGTTTCCTAAATAATCAAAAATGTGAATGCTGTGGTGCTGCATTGTGGCTTCCTGAATATAAAAAGGACTTGTATCTGCCATGCTTGCAATGGCCCTCTTACACAAGTGGTTTTTGGCTTGGTAAAATTCCTGATGAGCTTGCCTGCTTAACTTACGTTGAACAGCTGCTCATATCATGTGTTCGCCACAATCGCTGTATAATCAAAGTAGCCTCTGGACGGTACAAGATGCATGCAAATGCAATAACTTTCCAAAATCCTGTTGCAAAGATTTATGACACTCTTCCTCCTCCTCTTGAAGAACTTGATGAAGTCTTGGCTGTTATGTTTACTGGACCTTGTCAACCTACCAAAAAAGACCTTCAACGTACACCATTGCTGGTCCGTCAAAAGCAGATTTCAAAAGCACTTGAGTGGTTAAAATTGAACCATTCTGACTACTTTGACATCGGAATATCACAGGAGAATTTGAGCCAGTACCCTTTGAGTGATGCACCAGTTGTAATTGACTATCGTCAATCAATAATAAATAGGGAGCGAGAGGCTACAAGTGTTCATGATAATGAAGAAGAGATAGGTACCGAAGAGGGTCCTTGTACTTTTGAGTTCAAGGGCTGACTGGAGAAGAGATT
>NW_001890397.1:2288-3291 GCF_000143565.1 Laccaria bicolor S238N-H82 | reverse complement strand
TTATATGCCAATTTTCCAGATTTTATGGCTGCTTTTCTGTTTAAGAGAAAAGGTTCCCGCGGTGATGAAAGGTAAATGAATCAATCAATCAATGAATGAAAAATTTGCCTAAGTCCTTAGTTGATAAAGAATGAGTCTTACTCGTAAACTCATAAGGACTCATAACACTCAAAATAATTTGCCCAGAACTTGACCCTGATGCCAGACTTCACACAATTGGTGATGACATTGGTGATGGATATTTTCTTCTTGCCCCATGTGAAAAGTATCCAAGTACTCTGCATGGAGGGCCTGAATGGATTGCAATCCACACAGAATTTCCCCATATGATGGGAGTGCGACAATGGGCCAGGTTAAACCTCCCTAATGGGCAAGTTGCTTGAAGCCTCTATTTAGAGACAAAAAGGAAAGGAAAGACTGAAAATACCCATGTAACTCGAAATGTAAAAGTCAGTGCTCTTTATTCTATACAACCTACAATTATTAACTTGTGCAAGAGGGCCATTGCAAGCATGGCAGATACGAGTCCTTTTTATATTCAGGAAGCTACAATTCAGCACCACAACATTCACATTTTTGATTATTTAGGAAACTAGTCATGTGACCACCTCCTGAAAGCCCATCAGATTTATACCCCTTAACTATATATATATAGTATTGCTATTTTACATTGGATAAAGTGTATATTTCCATTTACCTACAGAGAGTACCTACATATACATTGAAAGCAACAACCAGTATTATCCTCCATTTTTCTCTAAATTTTTCCAGTCTTTTATAGTTAATTTCAAGTAGATTACTACATATGGAAAGTTCTCCTGGACTCTGACCATGCTCCCCAATATTGCACAAGCAGTAACTTTCCCTCAATTTCTTATTGCTATTTTTAACTCAAAAAGTGCAAATAACCTCAGTTGAAAATATGCTATGTAACATTGTCATCAATAGTGCACATTGCCCCCCATTTGTTTCTGATTTGTCTTCTATTTTTATTGCTATATTT
>NW_001890397.1:0-1088 GCF_000143565.1 Laccaria bicolor S238N-H82 | reverse complement strand
CAAAATACTGAAAAAATTGGACACTTTTTGGAAATTGTCATGCATTTTTGACTAATATCTGAAAGAGCAAGAAGGCTGGTCTGATGATATAGTCATATTGCATAATATAATAATATTTTTACATAGGCGCCTCAATTTTTCATATTTGGATATGGGCCCTGAACACTGGACACAGCCCCTCTTACATCATGGCAACAAAAAAGTATCATTTTGATTTTTTACTCATTTTTTTCTGATTTGCTAGCCATTTTTCTCACTTTGTTTTATGTTTTAGATATGGACCCTGAACCCTGAACACAGCCCCTTCAACACCATGGCAACAGAGAAGATCCCTCTTAATTTTTGAGTATTTTTTTTGTGATTTTCTGGCAACTTTTAGCTGGTTTCTATATTTAGACATTGACCCTGAACCCTGAACACAGCCTCCCCAACTTACTAAGCAATATTCTGATTTTTTACATATTTTTTGCCATTTTTCCTGATTTTATGGCTGCTTTTCTGTTTAAGGGAAAAGGTTCCTGCGGTGATGAAAGGTAAATGAATGAATGAATGAAAAATTTGCCTAAGTCCTCAGTTGATAAAGAATGAGTCTTACTCATAAACTCGTAAGGACTCATAACAAACAAGTACCATTTTCTACTTGAATCTTGCAGTACCCCAGCATCATTACCAGCAATGAAAAACAATGTCACACTTGGAAAGTCTTTTACATATATCTTGACAATGGAAGCAGTTCAGAATATAGCTCACATAGACTCAAGAAGCTACAGTGTATGGCTACAACTTTCATTTTCACCATTTTTCATAATTGATCATGTGACCATCATCCCAAGATCCCATTACATGGACCCTGATAGCTTAAATTATTCTTCTCTTGGTTTTCTTCACTTTTTTGTCAAACAAGGAGATATTTTCTTTCTGGAATGGACTCTGAAGGCAGTGTCTGATGTTCTATACATCATTCAAATATCTTTCTCATTTTTCTGCTATTTTCCACCTACTTTTGGATATATTACCATATTTGGAACTAGACCCTGGACCCTGACAACATTACCTGATGTATCACCAACAATAAGCACTTCTCCCAT
>NW_001890398.1:2207-3290 GCF_000143565.1 Laccaria bicolor S238N-H82 | reverse complement strand
CTCCAGGGAAGCACAATTATTTCGAGCTCTACAGAGGGCACAAGGCGCAATTACTTGCGCTCTATGGGGGAGCAATTATTTTGCGCTCTATGGGGCGCAATTATTTTGTGCTCTAGAGGTGCAATTATTTCAAGCTCCATGAGAGGCGCAATTCTTTTACACTCCATGGGGGCGCAATTATTCTGAGCTCTACAGGGAGTGCAATTATCTCGAGCTCCACAAGGGGCGAAATTATTTGCATTCCATGGGGGGTGCAATTATTTCGAGCTCCATGAGGGATGTACGCTCCACAGGGGGCACAATTCTTTCAAGTGCCACTGTATGTACCTTGTGCTGTTTACAGGATCACAAATAGCCTGTGTCCAGCATTGTGTACTGAATACAAATGTGAGTGGGCACCAAGACACTGCCAGTGTCAGATTGTCATGCCCATTGGTGCTTCAGGTGGGCACCATAACTGTCAATACCAAGTGTGTATCTGTGCCCATTATTTTCCAATGTGTATCTGTGCCCATTATTTTGTGCACCAATTTTGCCATGTGGATTTCCACCAAACATGAGTGGGCGCCAAGTGTGTATTTGCGCCTATTATTTTTCTTCATGAAATGTCAGAGTATGCCCAATGTGAATACACATGAAATATCAGAGTGTGCCCAATGTGAATGCACAAGAAATGTCAGAGTGTGCCCAATGTGAATGTGCACCAAATGAAATATGAGCCCAATGTGAAGGTGCGCCAAATGCAGGTGGGTGCCAAGTCAGTATATACCTGCAACAAGTGTGCATCTGCACTTGTTGTTTTTCAGTATGTATTTGGAGAGCGCCCAATGGGAATGTGCACCAAATGTCAGAGTGTGCCCATCAGAGTGCACCCATCAGAGTGCGCTCAATGTGTTTTATTCTGACTTTCTAAGGTGTCCAGACATGGGTAGGTGATGATATCTCTCATGCTCTCTCCTATTTCGCATTTTTCACTGCCATCCCATTCTCCTCCCATTTCCAAAACATTTTATGGTCCTATCCTGACTTTCTAAGGTGTCCAGACATGGGTAGGTGATGATACTTCCCATGCCCTCTCATATT
>NW_001890398.1:0-988 GCF_000143565.1 Laccaria bicolor S238N-H82 | reverse complement strand
GCATATTTTTTGTGAAAAATAAATGCCATAGGAATATAGTGACTTGGCGCCTACTCACATGCACATTCACATTGGGTGCACTCGACATTTCATGCAAAAGAATAATGGGTGGAAAAACACACTGAAAAATAACAGGTGCAGATGCATACTTAGTGCACACATTTGATGTGCATTCACATTGGGCGCACTCTGACATTGAAACAATGCTGGACACAGACTATTTGTGACCCTATCAAAGCACAAGGTACATACAGTGGCACTTGAAAGAATTGAGCCCCCTGTGGAGTGCAAAAGAATTGCGCCCCCTGTGGAGTGCAAAAGAATTGCATCCCTTATGGAGCTCAAAATAATTGTCCCCCCCATGGAATACAGATAATTTCGCCCCTTGTGGAGCTCGAGATAATTGCACCCCCTGTAGAGCTCAGAATAATTGTGCCCATAGAGCGGAAGTAATTGCGCCCTGGAGCACAAATAATTGCACCCTGGAGCACAAAAGAATTGCGCCCCCCATGGAGCGCAAAAGAATTGCGCCTCTCATGGAGCTTGAAATAATTGCACCTCTAGAGCACAAAATAATTGCGCCCCCATCGAGTGCAAGTAACTGCGCCCTGGAGCACAAATAATTGTGCCCTGGAGTGCAAAAGAATTGCGCCCCCCATGGAGCGCAAAATAATTGCACCTCTCATGGAGCTTGAAATAATTGCACCTCTAGAGCGCAAAATAATTGCACCCCCATAGAGCACAAGTAATTGCACCCTGGAGCACAAATAATTGCGCCCTGGAGTGCAAAATAATTGCGCCCCCCATGGAGTGCAAAATAATTGCGCCTCTCATGGAGCTTGAAATAATTGCACCTCTAGAGTGCAAAAGAATTGCTCCCCCATAGAGTGCAAGTAATTGCACCCTGGAGCGCAAAAGAATTGCACCTCTCATGGAGCTTGAAATAATTGCACCTCTAGAGCACAAAATAATTGCGCCCCCCATGGAG
>NW_001890399.1:2434-3287 GCF_000143565.1 Laccaria bicolor S238N-H82 | reverse complement strand
CTGGCGCATTTCTTGCGATTTTTCAATAGATACCCTGGGCATTTCATTGCGATTTTTCAAATGTATCCCTGGGTATTTCATTGCGATTTTTCAAATGTATTCCTGGGTATTTCATTGCGATTTTTCAATAGATACCCTGGGCATTTCATTGCGATTTTTCAAATGTATCCCTGGATATTTCATTGCAAAATTTCAATGGATACCTGGCGAATTTCATTGTGATTTTTCAATGGATACCCTGGGCATTTCATTGTGATTTTTCAAATGTATCCCTGGGTATTTCATTGCAATTTTTCAAATGTATTCCTGGGTATTTCATTACGATTTTTCAATAGATACCCTGGGCATTTCATTGCGATTTTTCAAATGTATCCCTTGGTATTTCATTGCGATTTTTCAAATGTATCCCTGGGTATTTCATTGCGATTTTTCAAATGTATTCCTGGGTATTTCATTGTGATTTTTCAATAGATACCCTGGGCATATCATTGCGATTTTTCAAATGTATCGGATATTTCATTGCAAAATTTCAATGGATACCTGGCACATTTCATTGCGATTTTTCAATAGATACCCTGGGCATTTCATTGTGATTTTTCAAATGTATCCCTGGGTATTTCATTACGATTTTTCAATAGATACCCTGGGCATATCATTGCGATTTTTCAAATGTATCCCTGGGTATTTCATTGCAAAATTTCAAATGTAGCCCTGGGCATTTCATTGCGATTTTTCAATACATACCCTGGGTATTTCATTTCGATTTTTCAAATGTATTCCTGGGCATTTCATTGTGATTTTTCAAATGTATCCCTGGGTATTTCATTGCGATTTTTCAAATGTATTCCTGGGT
>NW_001890399.1:0-1110 GCF_000143565.1 Laccaria bicolor S238N-H82 | reverse complement strand
GATACAGGTCTTTGAGGGCTGTAGGATGATGGGCTGATTCATCCTTTGAGGTGTCTTGAAGACAGGTCATGTTGTAAGTTGACCATGTATTGAGTAGATATCAACATGAATAGCCTTCTCTAGCTTGAAAGCCAACTTGGGCATGATGTGAGGAACTGATGATGTGGCAATAGCAATATGTAAAGTCATGTCAATCCTTCAGCCATATCCCCATATGAGCTTACAATTATGTCTTCAGATAGGACAGTAGGTATCAATATGAAAGACATAGAATGGCCTTTCCTAATGTGAAAGACAACTTGTGCATGATGTCAAATACTAATGCTGCAGCACTGGCAATATGATGGCAATCCTTCAACCTCATCCCCATAACATAGATAGGGCCAAGGACACCATAAACAACATGTCAATTACAAACTTTTTTAAATGAAAAAGCAGACACTACAAACTCTTCTAATAAAAAAGTGCACACTACAAACTTTTCTAATGAAAAAGCGCAACACTACAACTTTTGTAGTATCAAAAAGCGGACACTACAAACTTTTTTAATGAAAAAGCGCAACACTACAACTTTTGTAGTCTCAAAAAGCGGACACTACAAACTTCTTTAATGAAAAAGCGCACACTACAAACTTTGTAGTCAAGATAACCTTTTGACTCTAACCCTAACTATGTAGTCTAAGTCCACGCTTTTGTAGTCTAAGTTCGACTTTTGTAGTCTTTTATAGTGTATCAGTAAACTGTGTAGTCTAAGTCCGACTTTTTTGTAGTCTATCCGTAAACTTGGTAGTCTATATCTGATTCTTATAGTACGGGATGCACCTTCCTTTTTTGGTCATTTTTCCCACGATACAATAATTGTAGCCCTTTCTTTTAGCTTTCTGAATTTACTGAAATCATGTTATTTGGTTTTGTTTTCATAGAGGAAAACACAAAAAAAAAACAAAAAAACCCGATGCTTTTGAAATTCCTTTACCTCATATATCCACAATGGGAGCACTTCAGAACATAATTCAAACAGATTCGGGAAGCTACAGTGTAGGGCTACAACTTTCGTTTTTTGACCATTTTTGGTAATTGGTCATGTGACCACCATCCAGGGAAGGCCAT
>NW_001890400.1:2455-3286 GCF_000143565.1 Laccaria bicolor S238N-H82 | reverse complement strand
TCTGTTGTTCTCCCAAGTGAGCTATGCCCCCTGCAAATAGAGAATTGAATATAGCAATTGGTGGTGGGGTGATAGGAAACCTTGACCTCGAAGATGCCAATGAAGGTACATAAGTTGTATAAGCAATGTCATACTAAAAATAAATAAGCATATGTATGTTACACCAATCCTCTATCCATCCATCCAGTATATATAATTATGTGTATGAGCATATAGGAAGCAGTCGTGGTCGTACTATCAGGCGGGTGAGGGTATATCTAACAGATCCGGAGTGAAACAAGACATCAGGATACCCGAGAAAATATAGGTCATGCTGCACTCACACCACATCTTCACCTCCATCCCCAACCCTACTGTCCTCCCCATCCCCCTGTCTGGCCAAAAACGCACTGAAATCCCTCGTCCTCTTCCCCCCTCCCCCTCTGAAACCTGTCACTGGGAAGCTGCCACCACTGATTCAACCAACCGGGAATCCACCACCATTACCTCCTCCAATCCATCCGGTGAACGCTCCTTCTTCTCAAACAGGTAAGTCATCCTCCAAATCGAAAAACCCCTGTCCCTGTTCAACGGTGCTTGGACTAACAATCTGAGCCTGCGCGTCGCTGAACGCAGGTGAGGAAGGTGATTGGAGGGTAGTGTTTGAAAGTCTGGTTCAGTCCGGTTTTTCGATGCCCAGGGGCATTAACCGTAACCGTAACCGGTCTGCCTTTTCCCCAGAAGTCAAAAGACCAGACTGGACCACAAAAAGACCGCAGACCGTGGTTTTTTGCGGTCTATAGACCGGTTTCAGTCTGCATCAGTTTTAACCAGTTTATGACCGGTCTTTAG
>NW_001890400.1:0-712 GCF_000143565.1 Laccaria bicolor S238N-H82 | reverse complement strand
GTTGGGAAGTTGAAGGGAAATTGCTGGGCCACTTCGTTCAATTCTCAATGTCTTCTATGTTGAAGGCTGATGCAGTCATCGACTCCGAATCCCTAAGATGGTGATCACCCATCAGGAAAAGGTGATTTCTCCGATAGATCGCCAGTTAGATCTGTAGCCAGATATAGAAAAAGTAGGCACAGTATTTTAGCCAAGCGCAATATGTAACCGCATTGGTCATGATAACATGGCCATGTCATTTGATAGTACCTAGAGCTGATGAGGAAGCAATATCTTATTAGTCGGATGAATAGTTACAGCAAGATCTATGTTGGCTATCAATGCTATGGATTTTGTATCTACAGTTTCTCTACCCCCCGAAACACACCAGCCTCGCCAATTAATAACCTCAACTTATACCTATTACTAACTGTTTTAGTGCATTGTCTGGAGGGCTGTGACATCTGATCGTGCACACGATCGATGGGGGATGTCGTTTGGTCGACGTGGACTTGGGAGATGGGTTGGCATCTGGAGGGGGAGTGGCGAATCACTTGCTCATTGTCAGTGTTGGCTTAGTTTAGCTGGGGTGGTAGGTGGTTGTGGCTGAGATTCGTGGTCAGAAAGAGCCACATACCTTGTGAAATTACGCGACGCAGCCTGTGACCCATCGACAGTTCCTCCACATCAAGAATGAGATGGAAGCCCCATGTCATTGCTTTTGAATAACCCC
>NW_001890401.1:2446-3411 GCF_000143565.1 Laccaria bicolor S238N-H82 | reverse complement strand
TAAGACAACTAACCTGGGTCTGCAAGCTCGGTAAGAATTGATTAGTAAATTTTAGCCAGAGTTACAAAAACGAAAGAGTTGCGATCACTGCAAGTGACTTCTGGGATTCGAACCCAGGCATACATACACTCTGTACACCTCCAGCTTAACCACTAAGCCAAGCCAACGGTGGAAGACGATGTTGGTCGGTATCTTTTAACTGCTGACCATGTCATTCTAATAGCAGCAAGTAAAAATTTTGTTTAGGATTTAAACCACTTCAGTCACCCACCTTGAACAAGCTATTAGCCTTGTAAAATGTAAGAATGTATCCAGGCTAATAGGTTGTGCAACCATTTATTTTTTTGCCTTTGGGAGAAAATACAATATTGGATTGGGTAGAAAATGTTTGACCTTTAATATTGTGACCAGAAATGTTTGGCTAGATAAATTGTGTTCAAAAATATCCTAGTCAGGTGAAAGTGGTCAGAAATATTTGATAGGGTTCAGACTGGTAAGAAATATTTGAAGTGTGTCAGACTGGTAAGAAATGTTTGAGCCAAGTCAAACTGGCCAGAAATGTTTGAGGTGTGCCAGAATGGCTAGAAATATTTCAGTGGTGTGACATTGCTTGGATATGTTCTAAGCATATCACACTGCTGAAAAATCTTTTAGGCTTGTCACATCGCTCAAACATATCTGACCAGTGTCACAGGGTATCTGGGGTCCCAGTTTCAAGAAAAAAACTTGGTTTTTCTGCTGCAGTTTTCTCATCATTTTGTACATTGCTTTTTTTCCCCTCAAGACTCATCTAAGTTTGCTCTCACCAATACCCTGCTTCTATCTGCCATTTTCACCACTCTAAGGTTGTCTTCACCAATACCCCACTTCTATCAGTCATGTTCACCACTCTAAGATTATTTTCACCAACACCCCACTTCTCTCTGCCATTTTCACCANACCCTGCTTCTATCAGCCATGTTCAC
>NW_001890401.1:0-965 GCF_000143565.1 Laccaria bicolor S238N-H82 | reverse complement strand
GGGCTATAAGGGAGGGGGAAAGGAGTTATAGGGTTATAGGCAATGAGGGAGGGAGGGGGGAGTGCTCCAGGTGAGGTTGGGAGAGTGAGTGAGTGAGGGAATGGGACAGGGAGAGAGGGATGGGGGAGGGAGGAGGGGGAAGAAGTCATGGGCAATGGCTGAGGCCTCGCCGCCGTTTGTAGGTGGTGTTGGTGGGCACTCATCTTCGTTCGTGGTGGTGGGCGCCCAGTGTGTCTTCATGGTCGTCGGCGCTCAGGGTGTCTTCATGGTGGTCAGCGCTCGGGGTGTCTTCGTCGTCGTCCGTTCGTTTGTTGGCCATTGACGTCGTTCTTGCATCTGGGTTGTGTGAGCTATGAGGGAGGTGATAGAGGCGGGGCGTGCTCACCACATTCACCATACAATGATGACGACGACATCATTGTCATTGTCATCCCTTCGTCCGTACGTGTCCCATACCCATGTCGCTGACTGCGACGTGGCGTGGCTTGCTCGTGGCTCTGGGACCGTGGCGTGTGCTGGTTGTCGTTCTTTTTCGTGAGCGCTGGTTGTTGTTTGCAGTGGTGGGGGTTGCGGGGTGTCGTGGGACATCGTAGTGACGTGGTCGTGGTGTAGTTGCGTCGTGTGTCGTGGTGATGTGGTGAGGTCGCAGCAGATGTGTTGGTTGGGAACGAGGGACGGCGGTGCTCACCATGTCAGTATGAACAGAAACGACGGACGACGAGATTTCGTCGTCCGTCGTTTGGTTGCCACGTTGCTGTTGGCGACGTGGCACCTGGCATTTGTCAGAAAACGAAAGGGGTGAGATGGGTGGGCGCTCACCAAGTAGATGACGACGACGAACGGCGACATCTCGCCATTCGTCATCTGGCTACACATCCGACATCGTCGTTGTCGTCCATCCTTGTTGTTGCCATGTTGTGGTTGTGTTGCGTCATGTCATGTTCCGTTGTGGTCGTGTTCCGTCG
>NW_001890402.1:2317-3266 GCF_000143565.1 Laccaria bicolor S238N-H82 | reverse complement strand
ACCCATACGGATCACCTTCTACTGCTCCTTATTGAAAAGGGCAGGCACACCGCGGTCCTACTCCCGTGTCATCGGGGGGTCGTTTTCCGTTTCTCCCGTAGGGGATGATGACGACGACAAGAAGGGGGAGGAAGGAGTGGGAGAGTTCGGAGAAGGTGAAGAGACCATCGGCAAGTCTTCCGGCATCAAGCTCAAGAACGCGAATGGGAGTCTGTCTTCCACCACCTCAAACTCGATATCGCCTGGTGGACCTGGGGGTGATGATTACAAGTCTACGGCCACTACGTCACCATCGCCATCCACTCGTCGGATAAGGGCACAGAGCGCGTATGGATACGCTAGCCTCCTCCCTCCACAGACTCCATTACAGACTCCTACCATGGGGACCACTGCCCCGCTAAAACCGAAGTTGCGGTCCCGATCTTCTGAGCGACTTTCCTCTGGTACCAGCTCCATTGGGATGGGAGACGGGATGATAAGCGGTGGTCTTGGAGGAGGGGGTACCAAGTTCGTGGACCCCTTGTTGTTGAGGAGGCATCAGCAAAGTCAAGAGGGGTTACAGGTGAAGATGCCGATGCCGAAGCCGGTGGGGAAGGTTCCGATTGGGCAGTTGGTTGCGTTTTTTGATGGGGAGAAGGGGGGGAGGACATAGGCTGGGTGGGTGGGAGAACGTTTTTTTTTTTGTTTGGAAGCGGGATGGATGGACAAATGTCTGGGGTGAAGGAAGGGATGGAAGAAGGACAGAGACTAATGGGTGTGGATCTGGAATGACTGATATGCTATGTACCTCTGACTTGCTTTACTTATACCCTCCCAATGATATGAGAGTACTGATGCTTGGTTTTTATATTACCTCAGTTTTTTTTTTCTTCAATGCCTTTTTTGTATATCATGTCTGTGTCTTGATGATGTGTTGTATTTCAAGTTGGTGATACACACCATTCAAAAA
>NW_001890402.1:0-840 GCF_000143565.1 Laccaria bicolor S238N-H82 | reverse complement strand
TAAAATATGGATTTGGTTATATCTTTCTCAATTCTTAACCGTTTTTGATGAAACAAAAACCCAATAAAAGGCAATAAACGTGGTTACAAGGCTATGTAACGCACGTGACCGTTTAACCGGTTGCAACCGATTAAAACCGGTCTTTGAACGGTTTTAAAAGATTTTCGAAATGAGGCAACCAGCAACCGGACCAACCCCAAATTGGGGCAACTGCAACCGAAAAAAAGACCGGACCATGGTCCGGTTCAGTTCGGTCCACCGGTTTTTTGCGGTCCTATGGACTGAACCTTTAAACACTACATCAATCTCACTCCCTCTTAAAATAAAAACACCCTTTGATAAATTTGAACAAGAATTCATCAAAATATAATTATTTCTTCAGCTTTTCCTTTGTATTTTACTCTGATTTTATTATTCCACACTATATATGCATTCATAGAATGGACTATGTTACATTTTTTTGACTTGAATGCTATACAGAGATTAATTTGGTCTTGAATAAATTAACAACATCTTTAACAGGTCAGAAAGAGAATGTGTATATGGCAGATCAGTGACAAACACATACCATACCCATCTGTGAGCATCAAAAATTCTTACAGTGGTTGGGGTACTTATATGTATTTCATACAAAATATGATGCAATATATAAAGTGCTTATACTTTATGAACCTTCCAAATCATGTATAACACTTAGGTAAGTAGTATGACTACACTAGCATTTATAATGGTATTTGATGCTCATCCTACATCCAATCATTAAGAGTATGCATAAAGAGCAATAAAAAAAATGTGAAATTAATTTGATAGTGGAAATGAAACTAAAATTCTTTCTCCAAA
>NW_001890403.1:2093-3260 GCF_000143565.1 Laccaria bicolor S238N-H82 | reverse complement strand
GATTGACATTGAAAAACAGACAGGACCAACCACCTATTTAATTCACTTTTGGTACCTTTAAATCAATCTACTCAAGGCTGACCCCAGTGGTGAAGGCTTCGACAATGACAAATGGTCTTGGTATTAAAAGACATGACAAGTTGCATTGGTAGGACAGAGAATTTATCCCTCCAAAAAAATCATGTGAAGATTGACTGTGGTCAGACATAGGACAGCAGATACTGATCTGAGTGGAAGGTTGACCAACATCAAAGATAGGATAGTGGCTTCCCATGTGAAAAGACATGACAGATTGCAAGTATGGAAAACAGCCATGGACCTGACATCAAAAGCAACTATTCATAAGTGGCAGAATGTCAACTCATCCCAATCCTTCAATCATATCCCCAATGACCTATATATACATAGTTAACCACACTACAAACCATTGTAGTCTGAAAAAGCAGACACTACTAACTTTTGTAGTCTCAAAAAGCGGACACTATTAACTTTTGTGATGAAAAAAGCGGACACTACAAACCATTGTAGTCCAAAAATGCAGACACTACTAACTTTTGTAAAAAGCGGACACTATTAACTTTTGTAATGAAAAAACCGGACACTACAAACCATTGTAGTCCAAAAAAGCAGACACTACTAACTTTTGTAGTCTCAAAAAGCGGACACTACAAATCATTGTAGTCTCAAAAAGTGGACACTACAAACCATTGTAGTCCAAAAAAGCAGACACTACTAACTTTTGTAGTCTCAAAAAGTGGACACTACAAACCATTGTAGTCCGAAAAAATAGACACTACTAACTTTTGTAGTCTCAAAAAGCGGACACTACAAACCATTGTAGTCTGAAAAAGCAGACACTACTAACTTTTGTAGTCTCAAAAAGCGGACACTATTAACTTTTGTAGTCTTTGTCTGACCTTTGTGGTCTATGTCCAACTTTTGTAGTCTATTAGTAAACTTTGTAGGCTATAACTTACTTTTGTAGTATATCAGCAATCTTTTGTAGTCTGTCAGTGTCAATTACCCTTTTAGGGCATGTACCTTCCTTTTTGGGAGAAATTTCCCACGATACAATAGTTGTAGCCCCTTCTCTTAGCTTTCTAAATCTGTTGAAATCATGTTGTTTAGTGTTCTTTTCACGTAGAAAAATGCAAAAAACAAAAAAAA
>NW_001890403.1:0-1047 GCF_000143565.1 Laccaria bicolor S238N-H82 | reverse complement strand
GAAATATTCAATGAAAGCGCACAGCATTAATTATGAAAGAGGCAATGAATACACCTAACATAGTCAATGAAATATTTATTGAAATCACACAGGATTGATTATGAAAAAAGCAATGAAAGCACCTAAAATTCCTAATGAAATATTCAATGAAAGCGCACAGCATTAATTATGAAAAAGGCAATGAATACACCTAACCCAGTGAATGAAATACCTATTGAAAGCACACAGGTTTAATTATGAAAAGTACAATGAAAGAACTGAACAGCTTCAATGAAAAATTCATAGAAAGTGCATGATAATAATTATGAAAGCTCCTAAGAAATGTTATGAAAGGGTCCTGTGGTCTTTGCCTACATTTTATGAAAAGAACATAGCCTTTATGAGAAAGAATGACACAGGACACACCTATGAAAGGCCTTTCATAAAACTTGTGGACTTATACACACAGCTCTACAGGCAAGTGCCTTAGTTTTATGATAAAGATGGTAGCCACTTGTGTCACGATGGCTCTTGAGAAGTGTCTGGATAGTTTGGTCTACCAAGGGTTAATAATTTTATTCTCGTTGGAGGGGAAAGACTCACTGGAAGGTGACAACACGGCTGTTTCAAGGGCGAGGAGCTCCTGTCCAAACCAGTGGCAAAGATTGTCCGCCTCAACGCCTAATCGACGGTGTTCCTCCAAGCAGTGATTGAGCTTTAACATTGCTCGTATTCCCACCCGAACCTCGACTTCCTCAAGCCAACGTGGAACCTCCAGCGCGGTACGAGTGATCCAAATGTCCTCCATGAGCAACGGGCTGTTGCGCAAGTCATTGAGTTTGACAGGGAGAGCATCTGGGAGTGGCAGCTCCCAATCAGGTCGGTACATTGCAGCTAGTTGTTCACAGTAGTTGTTGAATTTTCGAATAGCCCTGAGAAGAGCTGGCTTGTGTTTCGCAATCGCATTTCGCGTGTTTTGGTGAATCTTTGTGCCTGTCGCGGTGTATTAGATACAACACATAGATACAACACACCAAAATGAACCGATAGCATGTTGACGTCCCCCAG
>NW_001890404.1:2138-3256 GCF_000143565.1 Laccaria bicolor S238N-H82 | reverse complement strand
AATACAAAGTAAAATACCAAGTCGAATGCAGTACGCGAAGAACGATGACAGATTTGTCGTCGTTCACCACCACTGCGTCACCGATGTTACCAACGACCCATGGCACACACTAATGATGATGACGACCCATGTCACCGGCCCACCAACACCGTTTCGACAGTGTATGTTGAAGGCAGTACCTCAGGGTTACCCGTGACAATGCTGACATGATACATGTGGACTGGCCCTAAAGTCAATCAAGCTAAACAGCCCGCAAACCATCGTCAGGCTTCTTTCCTCTTTCCATGCACCATACTTGTAGATTGTAGACTCTAACGGATAGAAACATTTGTGCATAGCTAGTAAATACGAAATCATGGCATCAAAACACAATGAGAGACCAATGAAGCGTAGAAAACTTGAGGCAAGTTCTTTTCATTTTTGTGAGATTTCGTATCAAGCTAATCACACTATAGTCGCCAGAAGTCCTTGGATTCCTAGATCTCCTAGATCTCAAAGCTGAAGTATCAGAGGCTGAGACCGATGATCAGAATGATGGCGACAAAGGTGTGTATTATAGATTGTAATTGTAGTTGGTACAGTGCTAATTCTTTCAAAGACGATCTTATCGACGACAATGAAGACATTGACGAGTCGATTTCGGGAGATGTGCACCAAAACCTTCTCCGTGAAGCGTTGATGCCGTCTGATGCCGACGCCTTTTGGGAAAGCTTTCTCGAGCACATCACGTCTCATCAAGATATTGGGGAAGATGTCCAAGATATCGGAAAGGTGTCTTTATGGGCAGTGGTCGTCAAGGTAAAAGTAACCCCATCTTCGGGTTATTTTTGTAATAACTTTTATACTTAGCCTGGTTATGAGGAGCAGATAGTCTTTCGAATCCATCGGCGCCTCATGGACAAGAGGTTTTCTGCACACTTACGACCCCCAGCGGTCTTTGGTTGGAAAGCACTACCTGGCAGAGTCTTTTTTGAAGGTGGTTCTAAAGAAATTATTCGCAAAGTCTGTAACGGCATATCAAACGTGCTGGCCTCAAAGACTTTCAACATCCCGGATCCTAACCCCTCCATCTTCACTCTTCCCGACACCTTTCAACCAAAGCGTCATTCCTGGGTGAG
>NW_001890404.1:0-1247 GCF_000143565.1 Laccaria bicolor S238N-H82 | reverse complement strand
TCCGACAGCACACAATGGCGAGAATGTCAGCCAGGATTCTTCAGATAGGCAATGGAGTGAAAATTACTGACAGAGATTCAAGGGCGGGTTTTGGAACGATTGTTGACATTAAAGACAATGAGGCTGTTGTGTTTTTGACAACACATGATGTGACAATTACTGTACCCTTTTCGTCGCTTCGAAAACATCTTAAAGTAGGGGACGAAGTGCGCATTCTTTTGGGAGACCACCAAGGTGTTACGGGCTGGGTAGTAAATCAAGACGATGACTATGTGTGTGTCTTCAATGACAGGACCGGAACAGAGGTAAATGTTTCGTTTTTACAATACATACTCTGACAATCCGTCATCTTTTAGGTAGAGGTATCCCCCGGGAATGTCGAGTTCTTCAGCTCCCCCTTTGTCTTCGCAACGGAATCCCCGGAGTCCTTGACAGCGGCACAAAAGTGAGTCATGAAGGGGGACTCGAACAGTCATCTTGTAGGAAAACACATAATGGTAACCCAAGGCAATTTTAGAACTTACCAAGGCAGAATAAAAAGCACAGTTGGTGAGAAAAGGCTTTTGGTTGAACTCGAGGCGCTCCTCCAACACCCACAAATTTTGGACATCTCTGCACTACACATCATGCAAGCCCTTTTGCTTTTTTTTCTTTCTGAAATCGATGCTAATTAGCTTCCAGTGCTGACGAAAGGCTTCAGCCCCCAAGGCCTCGAGAGCTTCTGACCGATTTCTCTTACCCACTTGAACCAGTGCCTCCACCTGGTACTTTGGCAAGCTTTTTGTTCCCTGGTCTGCCCTTGCCGGATCCGCAACCCTCAGCCGCATATCCTGCTGCCCTCATGCAGACTCCGACCATTGCGGGGCCATCTACTCCGCTTCCTAACTCACAAGATATCACATCAGTCACCCATTTTAGGGTACCTATGAGGTACAGTTGAGTGCAAAAAGAACGAAGGTTGGTTCATTTTTCTGGTTCTTTCTAAGAATCTATTGTACCTCAAATGTATTTGTGTATTCTTTTACATTATGTAGTTGTGTTACACTTCCCTTTGTATGGACTAATTTCAGTGAAAGCTGGAGCCTTGAGAAGGTTTTTATTCTGGAGGCCATTTTTGGCATCTGAAAAAAAAAATATGTGCTAACTGGAGAGGTAGTCAGAAAATACCTCTGGTCAACCTGAATGAGCCTATCAAAGAATTAGTCAAAAATACTGAGTGGTTAGGTCTGTAGAGGCTCTGGAAAATG
>NW_001890405.1:0-3170 GCF_000143565.1 Laccaria bicolor S238N-H82 | reverse complement strand
ACCACAACTAACTGGTTATGGTCGGTTATTTGCAGTTACTAACCGGTTAGGACCGAAAAATAAAGAATCGGTTATAACAAGGCAAATATGCTCATATGTATCTTGATAGATATTATTTCTGCATATTCTAGCTTTAAAACGAGCCCAAGAACGCTAAAATCGGTGAAGAATTGACATATTTATGCAATTATCCTTGAAAGTCTACACATTTGAGTGATATTTTAGAGATTTGACTGTAACTTAGTCAAATTTTAAGTGTTTTCGACGTTCTCAAGTGCGTTTTGAAGGTGTATAATAGGGCTGGTTATAACCGGTTATTTAATGGTTAGTTAACCACAAAATAACCGGTTATTCCATTTTCGAAATCAACTAACCCTAACTGCAGTTAGGTTAGTGTTGCGGTTAGGTCCGGTTATTTTCCGGTTATTTTCTGGTTAACTAACCTAACTTTCAAACACTAAGTGGAGCACTAAAAAATGGTGAAAATGCGAAATATGAGACAAGGCAGACAGGTGTGGGAACTATTTACCGGATTTGATAGCAGCTGCTGTCAATTTCCATTTACAGATTTTTTTGATAGCAGCTGCTATAAAATCCGCTTTCGGATTTTTTGATAGCAGCTGCTATCACTTTCCAAATAGGGAATTTTGATAGCAGCTGCTATGGGCCACAGGTATGAGAACTCCGCCCTCTTCTGAACCACCATGTCTGATCTCAATCGCCCCCGCGAAAATCGTTTGAAAGGAAAATTCAAGGGATTACTCAATCATTTCATGGGAGGAGATCGCTCACATCATGAACGCACTGGTAGTCCGAGGTTGGAGTTCATAACCCCTACGCTGTGGATAGCATCCTGACAAGATCTAGGGCAATGTTTGCAAGGGCGCCTCGAGTTATGGGAGAGGGGACATCTCTGGTGTGTTTACAATGTGCAAACAAATTCATTGGCTCATAACATTGACCTTTGGGAATCCCAGAGTGTAATGCAGGGAGCTAACAACTTTGTTATGAGGGATTCAAGATTCTATGTAGCTCAAAAGGTGTGTTCCATGACAACAGCTTTGATGGTTGAACTGTTGATCAGACTTTTTGTCAAGATGGAGTTTCATGAACATGCCAGCATGGGCTGAGATGATTCAGTGTTTGTTCCCCAAAGACCAAATTCAAGTGCCTTATTTACAGGTCGTGAGGACATTCTTGAAAGGCTGAAGGATCACTTTACACCTCAAGATGAAGAGGATAGATGCAGAAAGTCATTCTTGTTGTATGGTATGGGAGGTATTGGAAAGACACAGATTTGTTTAAAGTTTGTTGAGAAGATGGCTGGAAGGTAAGTTCCTTCAGACACTATATTTTTAACCATATGAAAAGTACATCTAGATTTTCCCATGTTTTCTGGATTGATGCATCTTCTGAAGATAATATTGCTGTTGCTTTAAAGGGTCTATGTTCTCATCCTGATGCTAAAGCTGCTGGTATCTCTGCGTCTTCCAACTCTGCTCTTATCTGGATTGCATCTCTGCAGGGTGAATTGGCTGCTGGTGTTTGACATGCTGATGGTGCACCTGAAGTTGTAGAGAAATTTATTCCATCTGGATCTCAGGGCAATATTCTGATTACTAGCAGAAATCGATCTCTTGGGCATGTGGTATCTTATGAAAACTCTCTTGAAGTTGATCAGATGGCTGAAAAGGAAGCCATATCACTCCTAGTGAAAGCCAGTCATCTACCTGAGCTTCCAGAAAATTTTTATGGCATAGCTCAACAGATTGTAAATGAACTTTGTTGCTTACCTCTGGCTGTTGATCAAGCTGGAGCTTCCATTGAAGCTGGTCTCTGCAGTATTGATAATTATCTGGAGCANCNCTCCCAACATAGGAAGAAGCTCATGAATCACCCTTCATTCAGAGGGGCATCTCAGTACAATCGGACAGTCTATGAAACATGGGATTTGTCATTTAGTGAAATTGAATCAAGAGCAAGCCAGAGATCTAATGGGCATGACAGAGCAGCTGCTCAGGCTGCTATTCTTATACTTGAAACTGCTGCATTTCTATATCATGAGAATATTACTGAGGCTGCTTTTAGAAAGGCTGCTATAGGGTTCTTGAAAGGAAAGCATGATGGACTTGAAAAAAAAGTTGAAACCTGTGTCAATCAATTGCTTCAGCTGGGGAAAGATCAGACTTGGAATCAATTTTTCTTTCATGAAGGAATTAGGGTGCTTATGTCATTTTCTTTGATCAAACAGTACCCTACCTCTTCAGGGATTTATGCTGTTCATCCATTGATGCATCAATGGAGTAGAGATAGCTTGTCAACATCTGAAAAGAAGTGCATGATTCAAGTGTCAAAATTGATTCTTGTAAACAGTATTTCATATGGAATGTCAGTTGAGAACATTGCATTCAACAGGCTTATTGTACCACATATCAAAGCCAATTACCAGGCACATAAGGAAAATGGCTTCAAAAGGATGTTTAATGATACTGAATATTCTAAATTCAGTTACGTATTTTATACAAATGGAATGTGGAAAGATGCAGAGGATCTTGTATATCAAATAGTGAAAATGAGGAGGAATAAGGAAGGGAAAAAGCATCCATTGACATTGAGCAGCATGACAAATCTTGCAGTCATGTATCTCTACCAAGAAAAATATGAGCAGGCTGGGGATCTGACACTGAAAGTCCTGGATCTGCATAAAAAAGTGCTGGGGCCTGAACATCCAGATACCTTGACCAGCATGGCAAATCTTGCAGTAATATATGCAGGACAAGAAAAGTATGAGGAGGCTGTGGAGCTGAAGTTGAATGTTCTGGATCTGCGAAAAAAGGTGCTGGGGCCAGAACATCCAGATACCTTGATCAGCATGGGAAATCTTGCCAACATATACTCAAACCAAGGAAAATATGAAGAGGCTGGGGAGCTGGACCTCAATGCTCTTGGTGTGCGTAAAAAGGTTCTAGGGCTAGAACATCCACATACCTTGGCAAGCATGGCAAATATTGCAATGGGTTACTCATACCAAAGAAAATATGAGGCTGCTGGGGAGCTCATGTTGAAAGTCCTGGATGCATATAAAAGNGGTGCTGGGGCCAGAACATCCACATACCTTGACCAGCATGGCAAATCTTGCTAACATATACAAAAGACAAGGGGGATCCTCA
>NW_001890406.1:2770-3280 GCF_000143565.1 Laccaria bicolor S238N-H82 | reverse complement strand
AAGATTTCGTCAGCTCATAGTGCCGAAGTACTCCAGAAATATTGTGTTGCCTCTCAAAGAATATGTGCACTCAACACATGTGAAAACCGAAGATTTCGTCGGCTGGTTGTGCCGAAGTACCTTCTGGAAATATTGTGTTGCCTCCCAAAGACTATGTGCACTCAGCACATGTCAAAACCAAGGATTTCGTCAGCTCATAGTGCCGAAGTACCTCTGGAAATATTGTGCGGCCTCCCAAAGAATATGTGCACTCAACACATGTGAAAACCGAAGATTTCGTCGGCTGGTAGTGCCGAAGTACCTCCGGAAATATTGTGTTGCCTCCCAAAGACTATGTGCACTCAGCACATGTCAAAACCAAGGATTTCGTCGGCTGATAGTGCCGAAGTACCTCTGGAAATATTGTGCGGCCTCCCAAAGAATATGTGCACTCAACACATGTGAAAACCGAAGATTTCGTCGGCTGGTAGTGCCGAAGTACCCCGGAAATATTGTGTTGCCTCAGCTGGA
>NW_001890406.1:0-1143 GCF_000143565.1 Laccaria bicolor S238N-H82 | reverse complement strand
GTGTTAACATGTAATGAGTGCACATATTTTCTGAGAGGCAACACAATATTTCCGGAGGGACTTCGGCACAACGAGCCGACGAAATCTTCGGTTTTAACATGTGTTGAGTGCACATAGTCTTGGAGAGGCAACACAATATTTCCAGAGGTACTTCGGCACTACCAGCTGAAATCTTCGGTTTTAACATGTGTTGACACATATAGAGCATATTTCCGGGAGGTACTTCGGCACTACCAGCTGACGAAATCCTCAGTGTTAATATCTATTGAGTGCACATAGTCTTTGGGAGGCAATACAATATTTCCAGAGGGATTTCGGCACTACAAGCTGACGAAATCTTCGGTTTTGACATGTGTTGAGTGCACATATTCTTTGAGAGGCAACACAATATTTCTGGAGGTACTTCGGCACTACCAGCCGACGAAATCTTCGATTTTAACATGTGTTGACTGCACATATTCTTTGGGAGCCAACACGATATTTCCGGGAGGTACTTCGGCACTACCAGCTGACGAAATCCTCAGTGTTAATATCTATTGAGTGCACATAGTCTTTGGGAGGCAATACAATATTTCCAGAGGGATTTCGGCACTACAAGCTGACGAAATCTTCGGTTTTGACATGTGTTGAGTGCACATATTCTTTGAGAGGCAACACAATATTTCTGGAGGTACTTCGGCACTACCAGCCGACGAAATCTTCGATTTTAACATGTGTTGACTGCACATATTCTTTGGGAGCCAACACGATATTTCCGGACGTACTTCGGCACTACCAGGCGACGAAATCTTCGGTTTTAATATCTATTGAGTGCACATAGTCTTTGGGAGACAACGCAATATTTCCAGAGGGATTTCGGCACAACCAGCCGACGAAATCTTCGGTTTTGACATGTGTTGAGTGCACATAGTCTCCAAGAGGCAACACAATATTTCTGGAGGTACTTCGGCACTACCAGCCGACGAAATCTTCGGCTTTGATATCTATTGACTACACATAGTCTTTGGGAGGCAACACAATATTTCCGGAGATATTTCGGCACTACCAGCCCATGAAATCTTCGGTTTTAACATGTAATGAATGCACATATTTTCTGGGAGGCAACACAATATTCCCGGAGTACTTCGGCACTACGAGCCGGGG
>NW_001890407.1:2226-3242 GCF_000143565.1 Laccaria bicolor S238N-H82 | reverse complement strand
CCTCATCCTGCATGTCAAATGCATAGGGATGTGGTCATCTTGAGTTGGTGTTCCAGAGAGTGTTGAAGATCGGCCAGAATGCTGGGATGAGAATGAAGGGTTTTGGTGGAGTGGTGCTGCTTCTGCCTCTGCTGCCTCTCGATGTAACTCATCAAGCTCACTTGCAGACTCAGATACATCTGTTTCAGTCCACTGTTCCTCCTCGTCAATTCCCTGACCAGTATTCTGAGAACCTTCTTGTGGCCCAATGGCCCACAGAACATGGAGTTGATGTTTTAACACTCCTTCCTGCCAGTTGTGCATATACCCAAGAAGAACATGTTTAACAGGATCCCAGTAAGGCAGATGGTGAAGAGGAGTCCACCGCACCCCAGTAGATTGAGCCTGAGCTTTGCGACCAGATTTTGTTGCTGTGTTCAGCCATACTTGAGCCTGATCTCATACTTGTGCACATTGACACAAAGGCCAAGACTGAAGGTCGAGCTCTTCAATCTGGTCTGCGGTACAGAGGCAAAAAGAACAGAAAAGTGTGGCTGCATGAGCCATAAATCCTCCAGCCTTGTGACTTGCCTCTATATCAGAAATAAGGGGTGCAACTTTTATCTGAAACCAAACACCAGCAGGATGTCGAAATGTAGGAAGGCGTTGACCTGGAGGAGTGGCATATTTGAGAACAGAATCAATGAGGGGTTCAATAATGTGGGAGATGGTGATCATATCTGGTGCATTTGGTGGGGGAGTGAGGCCAACAATAAATGTGTTTTCAGGCAGATAGCGCAAGTGTGGAGGAAGATTCAGACAATAAAGAACAATGGCACCACAAGATGCATGCTTTCCTATTATAAAAATATAAAATCAATATATGTGAAATAACACTGAAATATTTCTGACATACCAGCAATCTTGTTTGTAAAAGGATAAACCAATCAATATATATCCCAAAGACCAGATGGCGAGCAGTAGAAAAANAGGCCTGTCAAATCTCGCCAGGCAGGGCTGTCATGAACATCATGCAA
>NW_001890407.1:0-1221 GCF_000143565.1 Laccaria bicolor S238N-H82 | reverse complement strand
CCCTTTGGGAGATCTGGTGCTTGAGGTTGTTTGAGANCTGAACTTGAGGATGCTCGATGCTTCCGCTTTGGAGAATGCCCATCTTTATCACGCTTCTCGTGCTCCCGACGAGTTTGTGCAGAAACCGCCTTGCCTGGGTGTTCAATACCCTTGATAGTTACCTTGCACTTTCTGCAGTATGAACAGGTGCATATGACAGGGGGCATTTCAGATGGGGGAGCAATGTGAACAGCTTCGGAAGATATCTGATTGAATGTCAAGATATATTTTATGTAATCAATTATTCAAATTTAGTAATTAAAACAATCAGCCAAGACCTGTCAACCGGACAAACTGCGGAACATAGGCAGATCAACTGCCCTTAAGGCAGTTGATTTCCAACTGCCCTGGTGTTTGCCTCTGGTGTCAACGTCAATGTTCAATATCCAATATCCAATGCTCAGTGCTTGGTACGTAACACCACTTTCTTCTGGTTATGTGCTTATTATTTCATGAACACGCTTAGGTCTCGCAAGTGTGTGAGGCCAGACGCGTGCCAGTGCGTTAAAGGTGTTTTTACCAACTTTAAATACAAAAGTAATAATAAGTATTCTTCACATCAGTTTTCAACGCATGGCGGCAATCAAATTCTTTACAGCAAAGCAAAGCATTTAATTACAGCTGATTCCGAAAACCTTGTCACTACGAGATTTTTCACAACACATCTATCTAATATATAAAGAGAAGAAGGTGACAGTTATTACATAATAGATCATGTAAGCAACGGTGCTCTCTTTTACTGAGCCGCGTCAGCGGCATTTGCCAGAAACAGCAGCAAACACCACATGGTGACCACATGTATAATTTTTCCCCACCACAACACGTCGCATTGGTGTTTCTTTCCCCCATCATACCTTCTGATTTAATCCTGTGACGGTAAAATTATTTATAGTGCTGTATTAATGTTTTTCATGCTTTCTTTTAGTGTTTTTGTTGTCATATTTCGCTTTTTTGCACTATTTTGCACCCTCCATTTATCTCTACAGCTGTGTTGGGGATTCTGTCAGTGTATGTTTCGCTTTTTTGATACTTTTTAGCTTATTAGAACCCTTTTTCTCTTCTTTTCTGTTTAGCTCTATCTATCAATCCATTTTTTTTTTGACCTTTCTCTTCTGATTTGCAATTTCCAATCAGATTTTCCTTTTCTGCAGTTGGACTTTTCCCTCTGGACTTTTCTCTCTT
>NW_001890408.1:2440-3243 GCF_000143565.1 Laccaria bicolor S238N-H82 | reverse complement strand
GCTTTCGTCGCATTACTGTCTCTAATGTTGCATCATCAATCACTGTGGTATGTTACACGTTACCCTCACATTACTTACCTTGATGAAGATGTTGATTCAATAAACTCATGCTATCAATAGTGATCCCATCTATGGGTTTTTTTCTTCCAAGCCTTGCACTGATACCTATGTTTTCTCAGTAACAATCTGCCAAGTAAAAACAATCACTTACGTTGAAGCTCCCTCTCCCGGTTTTGACCTTCATTCTTGTTTTTCCTGCTGATGCCACCACCCACATCTATAAGAAAGCATAAGTGTGAAGCAATTTGACAATGGTAAGACATTCACGTTTTGGCCTATCAACTTCTGTATCTTGACTTGTCGTATCTGTGTAGTCCTTAACGTGGCCCCACTGGGATGGTATAAAGCTGGCCATATTGGCTTTGTGGTCAATCCATTCCATGTGGATTTTTTTGCGAATATGAGCTGCTTTGACAGATGGATCCATCCCATCAACCTCAATCTCCCCTGGTAAAATGGGATCAGAGACCGAACCATCTGGAGCTTCAGGCCAAGGTTCAGCAGTGATGGTTGTCATATTGTCTTGCATGGTGAATGCAGACGTAAACTTTGCCTGGTCTATTCGTACACCCATAGGCAATGGAAGCTGACGAACAATATAGGCAGAAATTTGAAGTAGGCCCCAGATGACAAAGTTGAACAATGACTTAGGTTCCATAAGGATAATACCGTCTCGGACAAAGTTAGCCTCCCTTGTTATCGTCCCTTTATTGGTGCTAGATTTTCTCAGTTTTCTGTGACAG
>NW_001890408.1:0-1634 GCF_000143565.1 Laccaria bicolor S238N-H82 | reverse complement strand
TCAGTTATACCCAGTGTAAATTTATTTGCTATCATATCTCATACTTCAGGTGTTGTTTAAAGGACATCCTGAGTCTCCATGGATTAACTCAAAAGGGTGGTAGCATTTTTTCTTCTTGCAGAAAAGAAGGACCAATATTGTAGATACTTGTTTACTTTCAGAAAAACTCTGTAAATTAACTTCTACAGACATCATGCAATGGTCATTTTAACATTTCTACCTACCTTTTGTATTATACACACTACAAACATTAATAGGGAGTCATTTTTCCTCATTCCAACAAATATATTGAGTGAAAAATACATAAAGTGGAGAACAAGTTCAAATTTACCTTTTAGGGGAGGATATAAATTTTCTAGCCCAAAGACTTTATGAAGCTCATAACAATAGCAGGGAGATCCAGTGTTCAAAATATCTCTTCCTCAAGTTGTGAATTGCTTTCAGTAGGTTGCAGTCATTCAGAATTT
The DNA here is from genome assembly GCF_000143565.1 of Laccaria bicolor S238N-H82. Taxonomy (NCBI): domain Eukaryota; kingdom Fungi; phylum Basidiomycota; class Agaricomycetes; order Agaricales; family Hydnangiaceae; genus Laccaria; species Laccaria bicolor. Next base: position 1,167 of record NW_001890408.1, on the reverse strand, counting down.
CCCATTTTGTCAAATCCCATTTTTGGAAGTTGTCACAGTGAATGCTCTGCCTTATCCTGAGTTTTCATTCATTCATCCCCACACTTGGTATGTACAATCTAAACCTCCTTAGCTATGTCTCATACACCAGAGCTTAGTTCTGAAAATGTTTTGTTCTTGTGTTACAGCACCAACTTTGTCCAAAAAATGACCAGACATTCTTTTTTCCCAGTTAGTGTATATCTCCACTTTTACCTAAATATATTTTGACGTTCAAAGTCACACCAAATATATTTCTAGTGTGTCACACACCCCAAAATATATTTCTTCACTGAGATGGACTCCAAATATATTTCTTATGCCTGGACCCTGAATTGTGACTGTCACACTGCAGAAATATATTTCTGGTCTGGGATGGACTCAGGATATATTTTGCAGCTGGGATTGACCAAGGATATATTTCTTCAGCCACTAGGGGTGTTTGGGGTCCCAGTTCCTAAAAAAACTTGTGATTTTTTTTGGGATGGGGGACATATATTCTAGGTAATTTACCTATTATTTTTTAGGGTTTTAGCCACCCTTCCTTGACTGTTTGTAGCATATGTATGAGAGGTTTCTTTACTGATATGTCATGAAAGCTGAGTATTCCTCTCACTCAAGCAATGGAGAACACTGGAGAAGAAAGCTGGATGTTGTTGTTGGAGTACTTGATGAGGGAAGCTGTGTGTTGTTGTTGGAGTACTTGGTGAGGGAAGCTGGGTGTTCCACATGAGTACAACCATCTATAGTTTAATACCATCTTTTCCTCAGTGCATGCATACCCATCATACTACTTACTTATATCAGTACAACCATCTAAATTTTTATATAATAATGAGGGAAACTGGGTGTTGTTGTTGGAGTGCTTGGTGAGGGAAGCTGGGTGTTGTTGTTGGAGTATTTGGTGAGAGAAGGTGGATGTTCCTCACACTAAAGCATTGGAGAGGACAGCAGGTAAGTTATGTTATATTCATAGATGGTAGCATACATCTTGATGTATGACTTGGGCAAGAAACATCATAGATCTGAACAGCTGGCTTGTAAGTTGTAGTGTTGGTCTTGATGGGTAGCATACATCAGAACAGCTGGCAAGTTGTGTTAAATTATTGATAGATGTAGCATACATCTTGAGCTATGACTTGGAATAAA
>NW_001890409.1:2581-3299 GCF_000143565.1 Laccaria bicolor S238N-H82 | reverse complement strand
CCTGGAATTCCGGAGGAATCAAATATGGCAGAGGGCCCTGCCAAATTGATCAAACAATTCCGCGGAATTTTGAATGGAATTCAAATTCCGCCGGAATGATTCTGGTGATCACCCGGAAGGAATGCTCACGGAACGAGACTGGAACGGAATTCCTGATGCCCAAATCAAACGTCGGTGTTTGCCAACGTTTGATTTGGACATCATCAACAAACAACGCCATCTCTTTCAACCACCACCACCATCACCGACGCCTACACACCACGTCGCCAACATCCACCACCACGCACACCAGCCACGATGAGACAACAATGACGGCCACGATATGGGAGATGACGCCTTGACGCCACATCAACAACCCCAGTAAACGAGTGCGGCAACACATTGCCACATCGCTATCAGCGACGTGGCAACCAGACGATGAACGACGGAATCGTCGTTCGTCATCCTAGGTGAGCACCCCCCCCAAACTCGTCCCAACCCAGCTCGCTAACACCACGCCCACGACGAGGGACGGACAGCACACCAGCGCACCACCACGCCAACACACAACCACCACGACCATGCCCATGGACGACCCGCCACACCACATCAACGGACCGCCACCACGTCAACGGACAACGACGACACCCACGTCAACGGATGACAAGCACATCAGCGGAGGACGACGACACCCACATCAACAGACGACGACGAGCACATCAGTGGACGACGACGACCC
>NW_001890409.1:0-932 GCF_000143565.1 Laccaria bicolor S238N-H82 | reverse complement strand
AACATCTCGTAAGAGGTCAAGGCAGAAGTATTATAGGTAGGTTTGGTGGGAAAAAAGTTGGAATGAAATTGTCATGAGATGATACAATTTGAAGCTTGGTAAGGTTTGGAAATATCAATAACAATCAATGAGCTGCCTGGTAGGAAATGATAAGTACAGTTAGTAGTTAGTTCATAGAATTGTAGAATGGTACAATTATGAATGGATATACTAGTTGACAGGAAGGTTTAAGTTAGAGATTGCAATGGTATGAGAGTGCAATACCATAGTATAATATTTTGATAATGAAGACTCTCAGAACACAAGACTTGATCCCATTTCCAATTAACAAGACTTTGGGATTGGATAGATTCACTCAGCTTTGATAAAATTGGACCAAATATTATGACAAAAGGCCAAACATTTAGGACAACAATACTTCATTCCATGATTGCAGTGTTTAAGAAAATTGAGATTGTATGATGGTGTTGTTGGCAAGACTATATGTGTATTCTAATGGATAGGACTGGGAGATATATGTATCATCTGACAGCTTTGCAATACTTTACCCTCCCCGGGTTATTCCATATGGACTGGATGGAATCCATACTTCCCCCAGGTGGATTCCATGGAATGGCTGATGGATTCCATGGAATGGTTGATGGAATCCATACTTTTTCCAGATGGAATCCATACTTTGGTTGATGGAATCCATGCTTTTCCAGATGGAATCCATACTTTGGTTGATGGAATCCATGCTTTTTCCATGTGGAATCCATGCTTTTTCCATGTGGAATCCAGATGGAATAACTGTATGGAATCATAATTCCAGACTTATCTAAGTCCACATCATCAGTTCTACAGTTAGTTTTACACTTATTCCATACTAATAACTGAACAGGGAGAATTTAAAATGTATTGAATAGGACTACATATATTTATTTTACTACATT
>NW_001890410.1:2503-3311 GCF_000143565.1 Laccaria bicolor S238N-H82 | reverse complement strand
AAACCTCATTCTCCTCACCTAAGGCATGACACTGATTAGTGATCGGGGCCTTCTACAGTCGCGGACAGCCAAAGTCAACTAATTTTGTGATCGTGATGTGAGGACCCTGCACAACCTTCAATAGTACTTTTTATTGCAGAAACGTGAAGATTACAGTGCTTTGCACTGCCGTCTGCACAACGGAATTTGGAAAACCTGTTTGTATGTGTTTTACCGTGACTGCAACAAATCGGGGAGAAACAGACCACTTCATCCAACAAGGCCTAAAAATTACTTGTGATGAGAGATGACGCCCACCATGCCAAATGATGATCCGTGTGCGCATCGCATCTGATACATATGGCGCCACGGGAGTTGGTTGTGTGCTCAGATCTGGTTCTAATGCGTGACAATCTGTGACGAATACACAAAACCAAACAGAGTTTTCGAAACTTCCTTGTGCAGACGGCAATGCAAAGCACTGTAGGACTCAATGCTTCGATTTCCACGAGCCGATTTTTCAAAATCGATGAAATGAGAAATTTTACCCCCAAAATATTGGCCGGCCCTCAAATGGACCCCTAAAACCATGAAAAATAGCGCAATCGACCCTTTTTTTAGTTCTGCATCTGATCCTGGACTTTGGGAAAATTCTGATGAGCCGTTGTTGTAGAAAAAAATGATTTTAAACTACCTAAAATGGCAATTCAGGGTCTTCCCACCCCCATGGACCCTCAATGAACCCTGTCCTTTTGACCCCCCCTCCTCTTCCCACCTTTAGCAGATTGTATATTACTGATTTCCAATCAGAATACAATGTTTGGCAAGT
>NW_001890410.1:0-902 GCF_000143565.1 Laccaria bicolor S238N-H82 | reverse complement strand
TCAACGACGAGAACTGTGGTAGATGAATGAACGATTGAACTCGAAAGCTTAACATAACTGCCTGTTACGCTTAACAACTGTAACAAAAGGTTCAAGCTTATCCCAGAACAGAAGGCGCATCACTGCCCTCTACCCAAATCAGACACACTGGACAATGTAACAAAGGTTATACATCTTACCGAAGAGTATAGCACCAGAATCGAAGACGTTATAAGTCTCATCAGAGAATATAACAAAAGAATCAAAGACATCATCATATTGATAGAAGGCACATCAAACCCGCCTCCTACCTAAAGAAATCATGGCTGCTCGAAGAGAGTCAGACCATTGGACACTACGAGCACCAGCAGAAAGCTCAGACTCAGAACCCGAACCAAGAACCGACACCTTCACGTCCGGTGAAGAACAGTACAAAAGCGCAGACGAGGGTAGCAGTCCCCCTGCATCACAGACACCAGTAACAGGAACATCGACACCCGTATCAACAACAGAGAGATATAGATGAATAACAGGGTTAGGACCATTACCGTCACCCTTCAGCAGACGAACCACACCCAGAGGATCACCAGCGATCACCAGAACACCCAGTAGAAGCGTACAGCCACTATTAGGACCAATCATCCCGACATTGACATTTATGCCAATAGATTTAGCCAGTTTAGATATCACACCTACCAACGAAAGAACCGAAGCAGTTGAACAGTTCAACACATTCACAATAAACCCGTACCCCGAGTCACCAGCAGCACCTGGAACTCCTAGACAGACCGACACACCGGTAGAACCCAAGAACCCGACAGAACCAAGACAAGAAATGGCCGACGCTGCCAACGCAAAAGGTGACCGATGCCGCGCACCTAAAGATTTTGATGGAAACGAAGACAAGTACAAAACTTGGCTAG
>NW_001890411.1:1989-3238 GCF_000143565.1 Laccaria bicolor S238N-H82 | reverse complement strand
AAGGCAAGGCAAGAGATCGGGCCCAATTTATTGTCAATTTTATACTTGACCTCGTACCGTAGAGTCGACATATGTTGTGAGTACGAAATTCGAAGATGACTGGTGACAATGACAGTAGAGACATGAGGTTGTCCACAGTTCCAAGGAGTTCGGAGGAATCACGTGATGTACCCTCATCCGTGTGCATGATCATGATGCGCTAATGGCATGCGATTTCTTGTAACGGTATGACTATGTAGGCGTAGGGTCGTTGGGTATGAAATCTGGTATGTTAGCGTAGCGAAGATTGGGATAAACATGAGTGCTACCACAGCCCATATGGAGTCGTCTGCTATTCGGACATCTGACACGAAACCTCCTACTCCAGCCGTTGACCACTCCCTCAGGCATGTTCGACCGATTCTCACTGCGGAATGACTCCACCAGCTGAGAGCCCCAAAGCATATTGCTACCCAACCTTCCCTCCCGAAACCCGCTCATGATGTCTGTGAGAAAAGAGCAATAAGACCAGAACTCGGGGGAATGGGACCATTCCCGTAACTTGCCTCATTCCGCAACTATAGCTCCAAATCTGGAATGAACCTTAGAAATCCGGAATGAACCTCAAAAAGTATTGTTCATACTGAAAGTCCTAATCAAGGTGTGGGGGCATAATGCTCGTCAATGGATGGTGGTTTACCAATCTGTCCTTCATGGTTTATCGGGCACGTTCAATGATGTCAAAGCCAAAGATCCAGAGCAAATAGTGTTCGGAGGCAGGTTCCTTTTGTTACCAAAGCCGCGCAAAACCCGATCTTTGAATGACGAAGAAACCCAAAGTGAGACCAGAACTCGGGATATCAGATCTGCGGCCTCACTGACCTCGTCCAGAAATCTATGGAGATCCAAAAGCCAACAACCCGGGGCAAGAAAAGTGCGAACTCACTCGGTGATTGCCAACCTAAAAGCTATTGCTCTGTGATGTTGACGAGTTGCGATTGGCACAGTTCGTTGACCTCACATATCATACCGGCACGTGGTGTGGCTTTGTCGATTTAAGTATACACATTCAGCTGCGCAAAAATGGGCAACAGTTGATTTGTTGACCTCGCCCGACGTCAGGGGTTCCTTTGGCAGATTCGTCCCTTTCCCAACCCAAGTTCATCTTGCGGAGAACTGAACCCCGGACTCAACATCAGCCCAGAACCATGGGCTGGTGGATCAGAACTCAAGTTGTGGGCTTTTGATTCCAGACTCAAAAGAACGACTC
>NW_001890411.1:0-1108 GCF_000143565.1 Laccaria bicolor S238N-H82 | reverse complement strand
TAAGTCCATGCTTTTGTAGTCTAAGTTCGACTTTTGTAGTCTTTTGTAGTGTATTAGTAAACTTTGTAGTCTAATTTCGACTTTTGTAGTCTTTTATAGTGTACAAGCTTTAGACCCATGCCTACGGCACGGCACTCGCTAATGCTCAGCCGTTCCTCCAGCACTGGTCACAGCTTGCCGGGGCCACGCCCCCTGGACCCCCTGGTACACATGTTTAATCCTAGTTCTGGTACACATGTTCAATTCTGGCTCTTCTTACATCTCAATCAAAATAAAGTGACATTTATCAGTACTTTTACCATTTAAATCAATCTAATAATACCTCTGGATAGACTACATTTTGTGTTACAGTTTGTTGTGAACCATCTTTGAAGAGAACTTTGATACAGTTGCTTGATGTGCAACGTGAAAGAGCCACATAAAGTTGTCCATGTGTAAATACTGGGGTCCGAACATCCAGTCCTAAATGTTTCACTGACTGTCCCTGAGATTTGTTGATTGTCATGCAAAAAGCCAGGTGAACAGGAAATTGCCTTCTGCATAACTGGAATGGAAGTTCACCATTTGAAGGCTCAAATCTTATGCAGGGAATGAATGCTGTGTGTCCTGCAAATTCTCCTCCCAGAATGCGTACTTCTAAAACTCGGGAAGAGGCACGGGTGAGGATTGCCCGGGCTCCATTGCATTGTCCATTTGCTGGATCAATATTTCGAAGGATCATTACTGGTGCACCTATCTTGAGTTTCAATTTTGCTAGAGGCATTCCACTAAGGTTGATGGAATTGAGGTATTCTACTGGGTATTCAAATTCACCATCCACACCTCATCTACCATAGCAGCAGGTGGAAATAGAGGTGGAGGGGCAGCAAGGGGGGCAGCATGAGCCTAAAAGATATATTAAATATTAGAAAAAGAGATATAACTCTGCAACCTACACTGTGGGAGTTGGCTTGTTTATGCTGCGAGAAAATTGTAAATAAGAGGAGAATATAGTGGAATCTTGTTCCGGATCAGAAGCATCAGATAAAACTGGAAGAAACTTAAAATATATTCTCTCTCTTGTCTAGGGTTTATCTGCTACCCCAAACTAAGATATATTTTTAAAATG
>NW_001890412.1:2351-3235 GCF_000143565.1 Laccaria bicolor S238N-H82 | reverse complement strand
GCACTTGATAATGCGGTAGCGTCGGATTGATCCTCCGAAGGAGAGTGGTTCAAGACGTAGAGGAATTGCGGTAGAAGGTGCTGGGTCTTTGACAAGGTGGATATCTATCTATGTATCTCATCCTATGAGAGCCAGCTGACTCGTTAGCTACCGTTTTTATCGAGGCCGAATGAGGATAGACTTACTGAAAGATCAAGAATTGAGCAAAGGCTGGCAGGGCCCTTTGACCTCACGTTAATGAATTTCAAACAACCACAACCCTCTCTTCGCCTGCGCACTCTTTCGAGCCATCGACATTATCTTCGCCAACGAACATCCAAGACTTCGACGAAGCTCAGCCTCCTAACATGGTTCACCAAACAAGATATCAGCGCCATCAGAACCTCCAACCACGACAGGCGTTGGAGAGGGGCCGAGTGACGCAAGGGGAATGCCTTGCACGCGAAAACACCGAAAAGGGTGGATGGATCGATGACGGTGTATCTACTCCGAGGCTCCTGCCAAACACAACCAAACAAGTGTCTTCAGTGTTGGAGTGTCGAGGCCCGACACTCCAGCGTAGTCTAACTGAGAAGTGCACAGAAGCCAGCTTCACCAAAATGGGCCATCATTGCGACCTAATCTGGCAAAGGAGTCCCTTTGATTCGTTGAAAGCTTTTGCAAGGTGTACGAGGCGAGCTGCTAGACGATTAGTTGGGTCGTGAAAGGTAGTTTAGAAAATCAGGCGTATTGAAGAAGCGGCGCATATGGATCTGCAGTAGTGACGGCCATAAGAAGGCGATATCAACAAAAGAGGCAACAAAACAAACCTTGAAATCCTTCCAACACCTTCAATATCGGCTCAATATCGTCCTGTATGTATCACAAACAGTTTCTGGCCTAGC
>NW_001890412.1:0-1278 GCF_000143565.1 Laccaria bicolor S238N-H82 | reverse complement strand
TCCGCTGTCCAAGGTATTAGCGCCGTATAGCATACTAACGGCAGCTTCCTCCTCTTCAAAGGACGGGGAGGGTGTTGTATGGTTGCCAGGAGTCATTCAGGGCGTATTTGTTTCGAAGAGAGTTTGAAGTGGTGCTGCGAGAGTCATTTGTGGATATTTGGTGGATGATGGTGTTGGTGATAGTGTTGAGCTGTCCTGTCTTCGAAGGGAAAGAGGGAGGAAGAATGGCGGTGATTCCAATGCTCGTTTTCGTGTTCTTCATCATTGACACTGGCGGGCAGCCGCTCGATAACGTCCGCAATCCTCCTATCCTTCAAAGAATAATCAGCGAAGATTTCGCCTGGATACCATGAAGAGGGAAGAATAGACTGAGCCATATGGGCGAGTCAAAAGATATAGAAGAATTCACACCTTTTCTGGACAGTAAATCGGGATAGTGTCTTCAATTTACGGTCCTCTCCTACGAGATTAGACGTTGACGGGTTTCGACATTTGCACCCTAAACCAAGTGGGGCGTAGCCAGATGAGGACCAAGAAACGTACAGAACGAGCTTTGCGTACCTAATAACACCCCAGAGACACAACACATAGATGTAAATGCTGGGAAGATGTAAAGGTTGGGGAAGTGGGCCACGAGACACGCTGAAAACTCTAGCGTATCGGAGAGTAAGTGTAAATGAATCTGCGGTAGTGGTATGGGTTTGTAAGAACCGGGAAAAGGATAGCAAAGGGAATGGAACGAACCTTAAGTTGGACTGTTTCGGCATCTCCTCCCCTCAAAGTACGCTACGTATCGTCCTCCGCCTCATGGGTACGCATTACCAGTGGGTTCCTCAGCCTAACGGCGCGTTTGAGTTGCCGTCCGAACACTGAAGTTGTTGCGCGTCGGAAAGTTGTCCTAGTAGTTACTAGTGATCGAGCCCTCGACAATTACGGCGAAGGATGGGCGGGTCATGGCTTCTAGTGGGGCTGGAGTCAGAGATGGACGAGGGACTGAGATGGGAAGGGGACATACGTGTAGAAATTGGCCTCATGACTACGGCGTGTATAGCCAAAAGCTGGACAACTACAGAATCAGTACGCGTCATTGATATGCACGAAACCCAAGTACTCACCAGCTCCCAAACGGAACCAAGACGCAATGACACTCCGCCCTTTCTTCAGCTACCGCCGAATCTCGCAGAGTTTCTGGACAGGCGCCTCGCACTATTCTTCGAATCCAGAGGGTGTTGTAACTGTTATTCCTCATTTCGGCGGGTTTGACGGGAGTTTTCTACT
>NW_001890413.1:2265-3233 GCF_000143565.1 Laccaria bicolor S238N-H82 | reverse complement strand
TTTGTAGTCTAAGTCCAACTTTTGTAGTCTTTTGTAGTGTATCAGTAAAATTTGTAGTCTATGTCCGACTTTTGTAGTCTTATGTAGTCTATCAGTAAACTTTGTAGTTGAGTCTGACTTTTTTGTAGTCTATCAGTAAACTTGGTAGTCTATATCTGACCATTCCTTTTCTAGGGCATGCACCTTCCTTTTTTGGTCATTTTTCCCACAATACAATAGTTGTAGCCCTTTCTTTTAGCCTTCTAAATATACTGAAATCATATTGTTTGGTTTTGTTTTCATGGAAAAAAATGCAAAAAAAAAAAAAAAAACACGACACTTTTGGGATTCCTTTACCTCATATCTCCACAATGGGAGCACTTCAGAACATAATTTGAACAGATTCAGGAAGCTACAGTGTAGGGCTACAACTTTTGTTTTTGACCATTTTTGGTAATTGGTCATGTGACCATCATCCCAACATCCCATTACATGGACCCTGATAGGTAAAATCATTCTCTGCTTGGTTTTATTCACTTTTTGGTCAAACCAGGTGATATTTCCCTTTTGGGATGGAACCTGAAGTGGACCCTGAAGGCAGTGCCTGATGTTCTGTACACCATTTTTATATATATTCAATTTTTCCGCTATTTTTCTGGCTATTTTTGGATATATTACCATATTTGAAACTGGATCCTGGACCCTGACAATGTTACCCAACATGATGATCAGCAATGAGCCCTAATTTTTCCTGATTTTATTGCTATTTTACATTTGGAAATGCACCCTGGACCCTGAAAGGTCAGCTGCCGCTAAAAATGAAATATTCATAGAAAGCGCCAGGTACACATATGAAAAGTGCAAGGAAATCTCCTAGGAATAAGAATGAAATATCCATTGAAAGCGCCAGGCATCCAAATGAGAAGCACAATGAGATATCCTGGGTTTAGCAATGAAATATCCAATGAAAGCACCAGGTATATCTATGA
>NW_001890413.1:0-1058 GCF_000143565.1 Laccaria bicolor S238N-H82 | reverse complement strand
ATACTTGACCTCGTACCGTAGAGTCGACATATGTTGTGAGTACGAAATTCGAAGATGACTGGTGACAATGACAGTAGAGACATGAGGTTGTCCACAGTTCCAAGGAGTTCGGAGGAATCACGTGATGTACCCTCATCCGTGTGCATGATCATGATGCGCTAATGGCATGCGATTTCTTGTAACGGTATGACTATGTAGGCGTAGGGTCGTTGGGTATGAAATCTGGTATGTTAGCGTAGCGAAGATTGGGATAAACATGAGTGCTACCACAGCCCATATGGAGTCGTCTGCTATTCGGACATCTGACACGAAACCTCCTACTCCAGCCGTTGACCACTCCCTCAGGCATGTTCGACCGATTCTCACTGCGGAATGACTCCACCAGCTGAGAGCCCCAAAGCATATTGCTACCCAACCTTCCCTCCCGAAACCCGCTCATGATGTCTGTGAGAAAAGAGCAATAAGACCAGAACTCGGGGGAATGGGACCATTCCCGTAACTTGCCTCATTCCGCAACTATAGCTCCAAATCTGGAATGAACCTTAGAAATCCGGAATGAACCTCAAAAAGTATTGTTCATACTGAAAGTCCTAATCAAGGTGTGGGGGCATAATGCTCGTCAATGGATGGTGGTTTACCAATCTGTCCTTCATGGTTTATCGGGCACGTTCAATGATGTCAAAGCCAAAGATCCAGAGCAAATAGTGTTCGGAGGCAGGTTCCTTTTGTTACCAAAGCCGCGCAAAACCCGATCTTTGAATGACGAAGAAACCCAAAGTGAGACCAGAACTCGGGATATCAGATCTGCGGCCTCACTGACCTCGTCCAGAAATCTATGGAGATCCAAAAGCCAACAACCCGGGGCAAGAAAAGTGCGAACTCACTCGGTGATTGCCAACCTAAAAGCTATTGCTCTGTGATGTTGACGAGTTGCGATTGGCACAGTTCGTTGACCTCACATATCATACCGGCACGTGGTGTGGCTTTGTCGATTTAAGTATACACATTCAGCTGCGCAAAAATGGGCAACAGTTGATTTGTTGACCTCGCCCGACGTC
>NW_001890414.1:2255-3232 GCF_000143565.1 Laccaria bicolor S238N-H82 | reverse complement strand
TATAGAGCCAAAGCATTAGCAAAACACAGGCAGCATGTGGCGGAAATGCGCGAGAGGGTCACCTTAGAAAAAGTGAAAAGAGTGGCAAAATATGAACTAAGCCACCGCCATAAAATCAGTGGTCGAATGTATAAACCCGGAGACCTGGTGCTTATCAGAAATTCACAAGTATCCTCGTCATTAAATAGTAAAATGCAACCAAGATACCTGGGACCTATGATTGTGGTACGTCGAACAAAGGGAGGTTCATATATAGTTTGTGAACTGGACGGATCAGTCAATCACAATAAAATTGGAGCGTTCAGAGTCATTCCGTATTTCGCAAGAGAAAGGATCGACTTACCTGAGCACTTCAGTACACTTATTGATGCAAGCAATGAGGAACTGGATGAAATCGAAAACACAGGCGTTGAAGAAAGACCTAACGCAAGAGATTACTACTTTGAAGGAGTTAATCTTGATGGGTCTTCCGCAGATGACTCCGGGGACTTAGAAGAAATCGAAGATTTAAGTGAAGAAGAGGCTTAGTAGACTTATGCTTTAAAATTGGCTAAAAAGTTTAATAAAAACCTCCAGCAGTTTATAAACATAATGCGCAAGCGCCTTCTAGATTTTCCATGCGTAGTCAACTATACATGCGGGCTCTAGGTGTCCGTCTACAAAAAAGTTCGGATAGTTCTACTACTCCTTAGTTACTTCACGCTCAGCAATCTGGGCAAGGGCAATTTCGTAATCAGCGACAAGTACATCGCGAAGACGAAGCTCCAAGTCGAGGCGCTGCATGCTAAGAAGAACGCGTTCACGAAGATCGACCTCTTGCTGCTTGAAATAAGCAAGGGTGGGATAAGCCGGCATGCGGTTGGTAACAGCAGCATGTGCGCGCGCTAAGATCTCCCTGTACAGAGGGTTGTCGATGAGCAAGGAGTTGGCAGACTTGTCTATAACAAAGGACGAGCGGGGATCCTCAGAGTCGACCG
>NW_001890414.1:0-1331 GCF_000143565.1 Laccaria bicolor S238N-H82 | reverse complement strand
CGCGCTGCGTTAATAAAATGAGAAAAGATGAACAAAATAAGTATAAACGTGCCTTGGCTTTAGCGGCGGCCATTACCTCTGCAATCTCAGCCTGAGCCTGAGCTTGAGCAGTAACAGGTGGTGGAACGACCTGCGCAGCGGCGCGCGCGGCGAGAACGGCGCGACAATATTCTTTGATAGTGTCGAGGTCGGCTGGGGGCGCGATGGCGTGAACTCCAGTGCTGCGGGTATTGTACTCGCCTCTAACAAGGAAAAGCACGTTGTGCATTGGCTGGTGCATAAGCAGACACGGATCCTTGGTGTCGATAAGCTGAACCTAGTCAAGTGCGCAGTATTAGCCTTTGTTCGAAGAAATAGAGAATACGAAGTTTATAACAGAAAAATTCGCGACTTACACAGTAATTAGCGGCTACGCCAAGAATGGTGGGAGCGGCAGCGCTGTTCAGTCCCTCTTTCATGTCCTGATAAGTTTTGAAGGCAGTAAGAGCGGACTCGCGAAGCTTGACAGCGGCGGGAAGAGCGTTGTGTGGGATAGACATAATGAGCGAGTGGTAAAATGAGAGTGCGTGGTAGAAAAGCAAAAAACTGTTCTGTCCGAAAAATTTTCGCCACTGCCTGCTTTTATATGTGTGTCTGAGACCAAGGCGTGCGCGTTCCGAAATTCCGCGTTGCAATTTAATTGAAGCGTGAAAAATTTGGAGTTGCGCGTTCCAGCGCGATCACGTCTAAAAATAGAATAAACTTTCCGAGCCTTGGATTTCCCGCGCCACGTGACCTATGAACTTAGTCGTTTTGACTGAGGACAGTCAATATTTAGTGAGGGGGAGGGATCAAGGCTACCTTGATAGATAAGAAATTCGATTTCATGATTCACTAAAACCACCAAGGGGAAAAGAGTCATAAAAACGCGAACTAGAGACAATAAAACCCTAAGGCAGAGTGAATTTGATAGGAAAATGCGAAATAAAGTCGAAAATTCACAAGTTCACACTCTAGAAAGCATGCAAAAAGGCTCTCACTTAGGAACAAATCTCAAAGTTCAAGAAAGACAAAGTCAAGATTCTACTATAAGGACAGCAGAATCTAACTACAAAAAATAATGACACAAAAAGGTTGATATAGAAAGTCCAAGAACTAAGATGTCCGAATGCATGCCAAGTAAAAGAGTCCGTAAAAACAAGCGCACCTACTCCTCGTCAACAAGCTCGTCGATAACCTCCTCCTCCTCCTCCTGAGAATGGGCGGAAGGTGGAAGACCAGGCGAAGCAACGGCGATAGAAGGAATAAGGGACAGCGAGCGGACGCGGCGTTGACGAGGTGTCAGAGATGAA
>NW_001890415.1:2370-3376 GCF_000143565.1 Laccaria bicolor S238N-H82 | reverse complement strand
TTGGCGCTGAAAAAGTCTGCGAAAATGTCGACGCAACTTTTACCGTTTAGAAGTGAACGCAACTCGTCCCCAATGTGCTTCAAGGCTTCGGGAAAATGGCGCAGATTTAACTTGAACCTGGAGGTGAAAATGAAGACACGACCGATGCAACTTAGCGAGGACAAAGACCAAGCATTCCGCCATAACCCACCCCTTGTCCGCAGCCATCTCCTAGACAGACTCTCGCAGTGTCTCGGCACCCAAAGTGCGAACTTGGCCACATCGTTTACAGCAAGGAATTTCGGAGGATGTACTTCAAGTTCCCAGCAAGTCGCCCGCAGAAAGCCTATTGCATGTTTGTTCGTCCCATCTCGTTACTGTTTCGATGTCCGTCATTTGAGTGGGTCAAGAATAGTAAGAAGTCGACATAGTATCTTAGCAACATGCCCCGCTGCTGACAAGTGACCGAGTAAGTACGACTCGTACACTGATTCTTAACCTTCAACTCACGTCGAGTACGAGGATGAGCTTCCGACGAAGCTGTCGTATAGAGTGTGCGCCATGGTTGGGACGAGAGAGTTTGTTCCCATTTCGTAGCTGGGACAGATTGACGTGAAAAGTGCCGGCTTGACTCTGTTGCAAGGTCGTAGGTGATGTCCAAGTGATGTCAACGTAAATTTCCGTCAACAGCCTGAGCCCTACAATCAAAGTTCAAACATTGATACATTCTTTGCACATTCTCTTTATGTATATACCACAAAAATATTCCAACAAACGTTGCACGAAGTCGGAAGAGGTCAAAGAAATACAACCGAACAACTGAAAGTCTGAAACAAAAGTACCTGCGCCATCCCAACTCAGTAAGTTCTATCTCATGGTTTAGCCTCGACCATTTCCTGAAGCCGCTCCTCTTTTCGGCAGTCCCTTTCTCTGTGCCCTCGACGAGGGTGGCACCAGGGCCTCTTGCACAGTGCGCTCGCCGAGAATGACCTTTGGCCGGCAAATAACATCTTCATTGGGTGCGAGA
>NW_001890415.1:0-611 GCF_000143565.1 Laccaria bicolor S238N-H82 | reverse complement strand
GGTTATCGTCCAATAAGCGATGAACCTGAGACTTCTCTGCAGCTCCTCCGACTGTGCGTTCGCGTGATTCCATAATTTCCTATAATGATGATCCAGGTTTATGATAGTGGCCTTCTCTTGCTGCAATGCGTTCTCCAGTTCTAAGATTGTTCTGCATAGTGCCTTCTCTTTCGATGACTGGGGTTTGTCGCTGCTCCCTCCGACGCCAATTCCCAACATGGCAGTGGTGGAGCGGCTGCCAGGCTTTGGCGCTATTGCCTGGAGCCACCTCGAGCAGCTGCTGTTGTCGACGACGATCACAAAGAATCTCATATTCCTCCTGAGTGAGTGACTCCTTAAAGCCCATCCTGAGATCAGCTTTCCGCCGGCGATGATCGATCGTCCTGGCGTCTTCGTATATGTCGTCGCCCTCGCCGTACTCGTCGATGGAATCACCGTCGGCGTCTACGTTCTCTGCATCAGATAAATCTCGTCCCTGAGATTCAGCGCTGCGGCGTTCAGCTGGTGGTAGTCTATGTTATCTTCCTGAAATTTAAATCTGATTAATCTGTGGCTTACTTACCTGATGACTTAGAATTGTTATTTGTGGGCATCGACTCGGAATTTGAAGA
>NW_001890416.1:2198-3216 GCF_000143565.1 Laccaria bicolor S238N-H82 | reverse complement strand
ATCCCATACCATACCATTGGAATCATACCATAGCTATGGAATCATATCATACCATACCAATGGAAGCATACCATAGACCTGGAATCATTCCATACCATACCATTGGAATAATACCATAGCAATGGAAGCATACCATACCATACCATTGGGATAATACCATAGACCTGGAATCATACCATACCATACCATTGAAACAGAATCATACCAGATGAATGGAATCATACCAAACTCCAGGGATCCTACCATACCATTGCATTGGAATAATACCATAGAGACAGCATCATACCATACCCTAGGACTTGGTGAATGGAAGAATTGAGTTGGTTGGAAATCAAAATCCTGCTGTGGAGTTCCTGCCAATGCTAGACAGCGTGACATCTGCCTCATTGACTGGTTTCACACTAATCTTCGTTTGCAGCACTGATAGCATGCGATATATTATTCAACAACATGAATTTGAGTTTATAACTAGATATTACATAGGGTACAATGTATGCGCACAGTGCACACTTCTCTCAGTTTATAATGTCCATATCCCTTGTATTTAAAATTTCCCACACCATTCTTTATTTGGGTGCCTCATTGACCAGTGAATGACTGTAGCCCAACATTTCTCAACTTGGTAAAGAAATATCTCACAAACATTTTTTGGGTAGCCAAACATTTCTAGCCCAACAAACATTTCTAAACCTCATAAGAAATATTTCACAAAGATTTCTTGACTAGTCAAAGTTTTTTCAACCTTGGGCAGAAATAACTTGCAAAGATTTCTTTCCTGAAAGTATATATTTTTCAAATATATCCTGAACCAGGATATATTACTAGGATATATTACCAGAATATCTTTTATATCCTGAAACAAGATCTTGGTAGATATATCTGCAGAATTCTGCATTTCATTCAATACAACTATATAAATTTACATTACTACATTAAATATTAAATAAATGGGAGAGGGAGTGGAGGAGTGGTAGGCAGTGAGTAAGAGGGGTGAGGGTGGTGGGCAATGAGGGAGAGG
>NW_001890416.1:0-1059 GCF_000143565.1 Laccaria bicolor S238N-H82 | reverse complement strand
AGTTTCTGATTCCATGGACATCATGGATTCCATATGGAATGATGCTGGAATGGTCATGGAATGATTAATTCCATATGGACTCCAACACCATTCCCTATGGATTCCATTGGATTCCATATGGAATGCAGGCATATCCACATTGGATTCCATGGAGCAGTCCATATGGATTCCATGGATGACCATTAGAATACAGTATTTATAGTGTCCTTACTATATTTAAGTAAAAATAAATTTTTACATTTAAGGGAATTGAACTCTCAACCTTGTCAATATTAACAACACTCAAGCCAACTGAGCCATGAAGGCATTACTATATGGTAAAGTAAAGGTATGTATATACCGCTTTGCGTCACGTGGCATCTCAAACGTGACAGCTGTGGCTGACGCGTTGCCACGTCGTTTCTTCCTTTCACCACCACCATCACCATCCACCCCACCATGACCACCCACACAACGACGACACTGCCGACGACGATGACGGCGACGACGCTGACGACGACGATGACGGCAATGATGCTGACGATGCACGATGACATGCAACGTCATCAACAACCACCCCGCCACTACAAGAGCCACACGACGTGGCATTGCCATGTCACACGGATGGGAGGTGATGATGACGCGAGGTAAGCAAACTGGGTAACCCCTCCCAGTCTCGCTTTTGACAACAACAACCAGGTGCCACGCCGCGTTACCGCGACGTGGCAATCAGGCAACCAACGACACGATAACCAACCAGCCCGACAACGAACCCGCGCCAACAACCCACGAATAATGACGCGGCGCCCACAAACGACACCCAGCAACCACAAACGACACCCGCCGCCCACAAACGGTGTACCACGTCCCCAACGAGTCCCATTGCCCACGAAACAACGCCCACCACCCACGAAAAACGCCCACCGCCCACCGAAAACCTCCAACGCTGCCCACGAAAAACGCCCGCCGCCCACGAAAACGCCCACCACCCACGTAAACGCCCACCGCCCACACGAACAATGCCCACCGCCCACACACGCAAAACGTCCACCGCCCACGCAAAACACAACGCCCACCACC
>NW_001890417.1:2054-3215 GCF_000143565.1 Laccaria bicolor S238N-H82 | reverse complement strand
GTAATTTTACAAGAGTTGCGATAGGTGTAACTGACTTGTGGGATTCGAACCCAGGGCATACATACACGACGTACCCTCCCAGCGTAACCACGAAGCCAAGCCAACGTTGGAAGACGATCGTGGCCAGTATCTTTTACCTGCCTGCAATTTGAACCCGGGCGTCCAAGCTCGGCACTTTGTAAGTCACCCGTTCTCGGCATAAGACAACTAAGACAACTACCCGTTCTTGGGACTTTGGATGTTACAAGCCTTGGATTAGTAAATTTTAGCCAGCGTTACAAAAAGGCTGTCTTCGCTCTATGTGACTTCTGGGATTTGAACCCAGGGCATACATACCTCCCAGCTCAACCACTAAGCCAAGTCAGCACTGCAAGAGGAAGTTGGTCAGTATCTTTTAGCTGACGACCATGTCACTCTAATATAGTAGTAAGTAAAAAACTGTTTAGGATGAACAGCATGACTTGTTAGGGATTTGAACCCAGGGCATACATAGATACAATGCGTACACCTCCCACCTTGACCACTGAGCCAAGTCAATGATCCACCTGGCCTGAAAGCTCAGCACTTTGTAACTTACCCAGCGTAAGACAACTAACCTGGGTCTGCAAGCTCGGTAAGAATTGATTAGTAAATTTTAGCCAGAGTTACAAAAACGAAAGAGTTGCGATCGTTGCAAGTGACTTCTGGGATTCGAACCCAGGCATACATACACTCTGTACACCTCCAGCTTAACCACTAAGCCAAGCCAATGGTGGAAGACAATGTTGGTCGGTATCTTTTAACTGCTGACCATGTCATTCTAATAGCAGCAAGTAAAAAATTTGTTTAGGATTTAAACCGGCATACATAGGTCGGTCAGTATCTTTTACCTGCAGTAAGTAAAAAACTTTTCAAAACGTGAATCTATGACTTGTTCGGGATTTGAACCCAGGGCATACATACATATACTACGTACACCTCCCAGCTTAACTACTAGGCCAAGCCAATGTTGAAGACAATGTCGGTCAGTATCTTTTACCTGCCAACCATGTCACTCTAATAGCAGCAGTTAAAAGGACAAATTCTGCGCAGTGACTTGTTCGGNGGGTGAACCCGGTGTATAAGACAACCCGGTGCCTGGCCAAGTCCGGCAAAAAAATGTAACTTAGCTGACGACCATGT
>NW_001890417.1:0-1057 GCF_000143565.1 Laccaria bicolor S238N-H82 | reverse complement strand
GAACTGATCTGAAAGGCCGGGTGCAACCAGACAGGAAAGACCACGATCCTATCCTAATGGCAGTTATGACCCTGACATGTTGACAGACGTCCCTGTTCTACGTAATAAATAAATCCATGCCCGAGCCTCATGTTTTGCCAGTTAAAAGTGTCAAAAATCCTTTTTTTTGTTCATGACTGCCCCCGATTTCTTTCAATATACAAGGGATCTAGCTTGATACTTCAGAGGCCGGTTGCGGTCTTTACATAGCCCAAGCGTTCCTCGTCCTGCTCCACCACCATGGTTGGAGCCGGAGGCCCAAGCATCTGTTGAAAGGGTAATTAACATGCTTGAAGAAGCATTCAAATCTTCATGTATGTCTCACTTCTAGCCGGCCGATCTTCACTAAGTTTTGGACAGATACGACTACTTGGGACGTCCGGGACTATGCTGCGGACTTGTCACCGAGACAGAGTGGAAGCAATGAGGAGTTGGAGAAGAAACTCTTGGCACGATTCCCACCGATCTACGAAACAGCCGGGTCCGATATCCCCTACCTCGATCAACCGTGCCATATAACCGACCGGCAGGGTCACATTTTACTTTGGTACTTTCCTGAAATGTTCTCAGAACAGCTTCGGGTAATTACTTTCACTTCATTACACCCTTAGACTTTCCTCACTTTAATAGACATTTATTTGGGATCACACAGGTTCTTTGAGCCCCAAAAAGAGAAGTAATGGGACTTGGCGGGATCACCACCCCGAGAATGAAGGGGTCACTGGGATTGTAAATTTATCACCCAGCTGGTTTTCTCAAGGACATGAAGGTCCCGAGGATCCACTGCGTGCGTCAGCCGATATTCAGGAACCTGCCAATTCAACCTACCTCCAGAATGTCCTATTGGCCAATGCAATTGTTGGCACAATCTATGCCGTCATACAACCCGATCTTTTTGAGTCCGGTTTAGCCACCTTTGAGAAGCTTGCCAATCATGCCGAGGCATTGGACGATCCTATCAATATTGCTCTTCGCGTTTGGGCCACTCCCTTCACCGGTCTTTCAGTCATCCTGAACC
>NW_001890418.1:2070-3184 GCF_000143565.1 Laccaria bicolor S238N-H82 | reverse complement strand
TCAGGATCTGACTGGCCCTTCCTGCTTGTTGCTTGTTGCTGACAAGAGCATGCTCTGGGTTTTGAACAGGCTGTAAGTCAGGATCTGGCTGGCCCTTCCTGCTTGTTGCTGACAAGAGCATGCTCTGGGTTTTGAACAGCTTGTAAGTCAGGATCTGGCTGGCCCTTCCTGCTTGTTGCTGACAAGAGCATGCTCTGGGTTTTGAACAGGATGTAAGTCAGGATCTTGCTGGCCCTTCCTGCTTGTTGCTGACAAGAGCATGCTCTGGGTTTTGAACAGGATGTAAGTCAGGATCTGGCTGGCCCTTCCTGCTTGTTGCTGACAAGAGCATGCTCTGGGTTTTGAACAGCGAGTAAGTCAGGATCTGACTGGCCCTTCCTGCTTGTTGCTTGTTGCTGACAAGAGCATGCTCTTGGTTTTGAACAGGCTGTAAGTCAGGATCTGGCTGGCCCTTCCTGCTTGTTGCTGACAAGAGCATGCTCTGGGTTTTGAACAGGATGTAAGTCAGGATCTTGCTGGCCCTTCCTGCTTGTTGCTGACAAGAGCATGCTCTGGGTTTTGAACAGGATGTAAGTCAGGATCTGGCTGGCCCTTCCTGCTTGTTGCTGACAAGAGCATGCTCTGGGTTTTGAACAGCTATGTAAGTCAGGATCTGCTGGCCCTTCCTGCTTGTTGCTGACAAGAGCATGCTCTGGGTTTTGAACAGGATGTAAGTCAGGATCTGGCTGGCCCTTCCTGCTTGTTGCTGACAAGAGCATGCTCTGGGTTTTGAACAGGATGTAAGTCAGGATCTGGCTGGCCCTTCCTGCTTGTTGCTGACAAGAGCATGCTCTGGGTTTTGAACAGCTTGTAAGTCAGGATCTGGCTGGCCCTTCCTGCTTGTTGCTGACAAGAGCATGCTCTGGGTTTTGAACAGGCTGTAAGTCAGGATCTGGCTGGCCCTTCCTGCTTGTTGCTGACAAGAGCATGCTCTGGGTTTTGAACAGGATGTAAGTCAGGATCTTGCTGGCCCTTCCTGCTTGTTGCTGACAAGAGCATGCTCTGGGTTTTGAACAGGATGTAAGTCAGGATCTGGCTGGCCCTTCCTGCTTGTTGCTGACAAGAGCATGCTCTG
>NW_001890418.1:0-1011 GCF_000143565.1 Laccaria bicolor S238N-H82 | reverse complement strand
TCACAAAGAAAGAGGGGCTCTAAGTACCAACAGTGGTAAAAAAAATACAGGTACAAGAAACGACGGCTAGCAATGAGGGAGGACTGGGGAGGTACAGATGAAGGGAGAGTGGCATCAAACTCAAAAGGACGTAGTTGAGTCAACCTCAATAGTCGGCACGATGCTCGCAATAAACTTGAGGAAAACAACCAGATAAAAATCGACCCTCATCCCCTCCACCTCCTCTTCCTCAGCCCCAGCTTGCAGCTGTTGAACGTCCTTGGCACTCCCAGACGACTTTCGGCTGAACAGCCATTTCTTCTCTTTCTTTGGGGTGTCCTTGCCCGAGGAAGAAGAGGATTTACCGCGCTGCGCCAGCTGTTCCTCAACAACGCTGTTGTTCATCCGTTCTATCACTTTCTTCATGACGCTGGCATGTTTGCATGGATGCACGGAGGCAGCTTGGAGAGAGGCAGAGTGGATGAATGGTTCGATCATTACTGTTTTCTGGGCATGGTCTGCTGAGATGTCTTGGAAGATTTGGGAGGGGGTCAGTGGGGTGCGGTTCTGTTGTTTCAATTAGCTAGTGTAGAAAAAAGGGAAGAAGGTAAAGGCAAACCTCATCGTAGCCGATCAGCCAAACACGTGGGGTCTGGTAATACTTGTCGTATGTGATCATTACGTCGTACGTGCGGACTTGAAGAAGATTGCCCTTTGCGACTTCCACATTGGCACTACAAAGAGATCATCAGTGCGCTTCAAATTCCAGCAAACCCAACAACGTACCTTGCATCAACCACCCCAGCAGCAGCAGGTATAGCGGACGCCTTGGGCACAGCTGCAGCCGTAGCCTCATCATCCCCCTCCTCCAAATCATCCTCCTCCATATCAGGGATATCATCCAAATCAGGCGTCTCCGGCCCAACACCCTCACCCCCTCCCCCGCCCAACGACACGCCCCCCAAGCCCCTCGAAATCCTCTCCTCATCCTCATGGGGCCCATCCCCATCCAAATCAGGGATATCCGCAATC
>NW_001890419.1:2446-3391 GCF_000143565.1 Laccaria bicolor S238N-H82 | reverse complement strand
TTCATTACTGCCTGGCCTTCCATTTCATTGTCTACCCAGCATTGTTTCATTGCTATTTCATTCTTGCCTGACTTTTAATTTCATTGCCTACCCAGCCTTATTTCATTGCCTTTTCATATCCTTGCCTGGGCTACTTCATATTCATTTCATATCCCTGCCTGGACAATTTCATATCCCTGCCTGGGCAGTCTCATATCCCTGCCTGGGCAATTTCATATCCTTGCCTGAGCAATCTCATATCCCTGCCTGGGCTACTTCATATTCATTTCATTTCTTGACTTAGGCAATTTCATATCCCTGCCTGGGTAATTTCATATCCTTGCCTGGGCAATCTCATATCCCTGCCTGGGCTACTTCATATTCATTTCATTTCTTGCCTTAGGCAATTTCATATCCCTTCCTGCATAATTTCATATCCCTGCCTGGGCAATTTCATATCTATTTCATTCCCTACCTTGGGCAATTTCATATCCTTGCCTTTGCAATCTCATATCCCTGCCTGGGCTATTTCATACCTACCCTACTGCATTTATCATTGCCCCCTCAGAATGTCAGGCACTGCCTTCAGGGTCCATTTCAGGGTCCATCCCAAAGAGGAAACATCACCTGGTTTGACCAAAAGTGAAGAAAACCAAGAGGAGAATGTTTTTACCTATCAGGGTCCATATAATGGGATGTTGGGATGATGGTCACATGACCAATTACCAAAAATGGTCAAAAATGAAAGTTGTAGCCCTACACTATAGCTTCCTGAATCTGTTTGAATTAGAAAAGTTTGTAGTGTCCACTTTTTGGGACTACAAAAGTTTGTAGTTGACATGTAGTTTATGGTGTTCTTGGCTCTGTCCAGATTATGGGGGTGAGGTTGAAGGGTTGACATGATCTTACTTACATATTACCAATGCTGCTGCATTAGTTTTTGACATTATGCACAAGTTGTCTTCA
>NW_001890419.1:0-943 GCF_000143565.1 Laccaria bicolor S238N-H82 | reverse complement strand
TCAAGAAATGAAATGAATATGAAGTAGCCCAGGCAGGGATATGAGATTGCTCAGGCAAGGATATGAAATTGCCCAGGCAGGGATATGAGACTGCCCAGGCAGGGATATGAAATTGTCCAGGCAGGGATATGAAATGAATATGAAGTAGCCCAGGCAAGGATATGAAAAGGCAATGAAATAAGGCTGGGTAGGCAATGAAATTAAAAGTCAGGCAAGAATGAAATAGCAATGAAACAATGCTGGGTAGACAATGAAATGGAAGGCCAGGCAGTAATGAAATTGCAATGAAGTAGTATTGAAATATGTCTCAGGACAGTTATGAAATAGTCATGAGAAGCACTGGTAAAGAAATGAAATACATTTCATAAGTTTTACCTACTCTTCTCATTTCATAAATTCATTAGGCAGTGTGGATGTCGGTGTGCAGGCACTTGCCTGTATTTTATCATAAAAGTGGTAGCTACTAGTGCAGTGGCATCCTCCGCGGCTGGTTGCAACAAAAGTTCCGTGTTGGACAGATCTTTGGCTGACCACAAGATGTTGAGAGATATTACTATCGGGACTCAACCAATCAGAGAATATATTGCGAAAGAGGCATGTTTGTCATTGCATGTATTTAACCATGTGTCAGAGGGCTGTGAATGTATATGTGATACTGGAAATGCGCGCGCTCCATTTTGGCCGTCATGGAACCATATCTTCCCGTCTGAAGTGATGATGCGACT
Organism: Laccaria bicolor S238N-H82; assembly: GCF_000143565.1. Taxonomy (NCBI): domain Eukaryota; kingdom Fungi; phylum Basidiomycota; class Agaricomycetes; order Agaricales; family Hydnangiaceae; genus Laccaria; species Laccaria bicolor. Next base: position 218 of record NW_001890419.1, on the reverse strand, counting down.
GTTGAAATGATAATTACCCGCGTAAATTACACCATGCAAGGTAAATGTTAATGACCTATTATCGCAAAACAGTTTGAATTTGGTGTCGATGATCAGATCTTCTTGATGAAGCTGTACCACTAACAAGTGGGGTGCGTATGGTAAAATATCAGGCAGGCGAAGCATGACTTCATGGGAACGTCTGAAACATTTTGGGCAACGTCGCCAACCGTTCAAGC
>NW_001890420.1:2219-3194 GCF_000143565.1 Laccaria bicolor S238N-H82 | reverse complement strand
ACACCACGTCCATGTTGCGGTATATGAATTCAAAGCGATTCCCCGTTCCCATGTGAGCTGGTGACATGCACTTGCAGCTGGCCTTTTACATACTCGAGGAAATCAGCAAAAATATCATTAACTGTTCGAGAAGGCGGTAACTCGGGGATCTCAATCTCAATTCCGTTAATCTTTGGGAGGTAGTCAGGCCGGAGGTAGAGTTTCCACCTATTCTTACATTCAGTATTGTTAGAATACATTGGACTGGATACGCGTACCATTCAGCTTTTATCCAGCCCTCTTCATCCGCTTCAGCCTTCGCATCCTGTGCAACAATTCAGTTTAGAAGCGTAGGATCATCGTTAAGAATTTCTAACGCACGGGACTGTCGGTCTCGGCACCGAGACAACGTGGTTTCCCTGAACTATCGTAGTAGACACTTTGGCGTCTGGATTGGCCTTCGAGGTGTGATTATTCAGTAGACCAGGAAGTAAAATCGGCTATCGCCTCACCTGCTTGGGCCAGCGTAGAATCTAAAAATAATGAATAAGAAAGACGTTGGTCATAATGATGGACTGGACAAGCACCTCTTCGAACACTGGAAGTGTTCCCGGTTGAAGGATACAGACTGAAGCTGCTGAAAATGTAGTGCCGATGTCTATTGAGACGACTAACTGCGTTCTAGGTCCTTGGTAAGGTCGTCGATTGGAGCGCATAGATTTGAGAGGTGAGTACGAGGTTGTAAAGTGTGGGATAATTATGGCAACACCGTGTTTTCACAGCTGCCGTCCATTCGCACGTCAGCCCTGCAAATTAGTTTTCACGAGAATCCACACCATTAAATTGTTTATTCTTCATGGGCGACATGTCAAACCCTATATACAAGTTTTACTGCTGATACTGGGTTCATCCATTCCTTAGCTCCCTTAGATGTCGCTTCCACAGGCCGATCAACAACTTTATACGCGCCGATGAGCATAAACGCGTCCGATACGA
>NW_001890420.1:0-1169 GCF_000143565.1 Laccaria bicolor S238N-H82 | reverse complement strand
CCATAACATCGTGCATACCTGAGCAGCAGTAAGAGCACAAAGAGGAACTGTTGCAGCCTCATCAAAAGTGATCCCAGCAGGCACATGAATAGCCAGATCCTGCTCTAAGATGGCGTATTCTGCGAATCCTCCGGGACGGGGGGTCACAGAAGTTGCTGGCGAAAAACGTCAGCTTGAAGGGGAACTGTCCATTTGATTTAGCGTACCTCCTTGCAGGAGACCTGCAACGCGATCTCCTACCTGCCACCCCGTCACGCCCGCACCGACCTTATCAACGACTCCTGAGATGTCACTCCCAACAACACGTCCTAGTTCGGTACTGCGTATACCGAGCGTCCACCAAATTCAAGGCGACAGAGTGCACCTTGACTCTGATATTGGAGTTCAGGGCATCATTGAAATCTTGGATCATATAACTCACCGAATCTCATTATGTCCGGGCTCGGGAACAGCGATATCTGCGACAACGGCAGTCTTGTTTGGTGCGGTGACGAGAGCTTGCATTGTGCGGTCCATTTTTCAGAATGTTCAGGATTTGCAATCGAGTCTTGCCCTTATAGACAAACACATGACGGACTTAGAAAGACTCAGACCGGGGGAATGAATAAGGGCGTAAAAAGTGGTAAGGTTCAAGTAAGCTGAAGGTGGAAACAAATTCTGGATAATACAGCCGTCACAAAGAATAACGTAGTCTCAGAAGCCTTCGGCTTAGACCTTCGGGAACTTCCAGGACTCTGGTATATAGAGTATACGTGGGGGTACCAGCTAAGCCTGGTGACCTCGCTGGTGACCTCCGGATAAGGGAACCGAGGTCACCACCTGTATATACGCTTGTTCGGTGAAGTCGCAGGGCCACCACCCTCCCTCACACACTTAAGAACCATTTTTAAATATCCAAGAACCTTCGGTGTGCCCTTCCGAAGCTTGGCCCACCCAAGACAGGTAATCACTGCCCTTCCGGCAAGTCACACGCTTCTCACGACCAGGTCGCCATCTGCTTCAACCAGCGTCTTCTTGCAAAAAAACAGCGTATATTCGCATTCGCGCTTGCTCAGTCCACCACCCCACCAAATTTGCTTGCTGAAAAAAGAGGGGTGGGTGTGTCACGCTGCATACGCGGGCGGTGACTCCCTCGATCTCAGCGATCAGCGCACGTTGAACCTCAACAA
>NW_001890421.1:2238-3187 GCF_000143565.1 Laccaria bicolor S238N-H82 | reverse complement strand
CGTTGACTAGCAAAGGGAAGGAAACGGTCGGAGACGCGCCATGCGGAGTAACGGCTGTTCGAGGTAAGGGATGATCGATGAGAGATGAAGGGAAACGATGGGAGTAAGATTGGGTGATGGAGTGCGTTCACTGAATCTCAGGGTAAGAATGAAGAGGAGGCGAGTGGTAGCCTCAACCAAAACTACATCCATTCGAATGTCTGCATGGCACTCTTTGCGCATGCACAGAAACGTTTGCGCTAGGTTCGGAGCGCCCAACTGGACAGGTGATGTTGAGCTGTGTACGAAACGTGCCCCGGCAAAATGCGACGGATGCCTCGTGGTCAATATGGGGTTTGTCGTACCGAAGTTCTAGCTTCTTTCCTTCGCCCCCATCTGCTACACTTCCAACATGAGTGGAAACCATGTCCTGCAAGGTGCTCAGAACGTCGTTATAACTGGCGGCACAATCAACAATGCTGATACTGTGCGTGATTCGCTGATGCCTCTCATCAAGCTAATCAATTGATATTTTCTGCAGATCATTTATAACGCTAGCGCTGGAAACAGGACGGCATACGATGCGCCCATTCCCGTGAAACCCAACTCAAGTGTTCGCTTCACAGGCCGGACTGAGGTTCTCGCAAAACTGAAGGCACATTTTACTGCGAAAAGTGCTGATAAACTCCACCATAGAAAATTCTTCTTGTTGTATGGCTTGGGGGGGATTGGAAAGACTCAAATTTGCTTGAGGGTCATTGAGAATATGTCTGACTAGTAAGTACTCCACCATACCTCCCCAGTCCTTGTAACTGATTCATGCTTAGCTTTTCCCATGTTTTCTGGATTGATGCATCTTCCACTAGTACAATCACACAGGGATTAAAGGGAATCTGCAACCTTCCTGAGGCTCAGTCTTCTGCACTGGATGGTTCACCTCAATCTGCTTTACAGTGGATCAGCTCTCTGG
>NW_001890421.1:0-869 GCF_000143565.1 Laccaria bicolor S238N-H82 | reverse complement strand
ATATGCAGATGCACAGAAGCTGCAACTCAAAGTTCTGGATCTAAGAAACAAACTTCTTAGAGAAGAACACTGGGATACAATCAGTGCCATGAATAATCTTGCACTTACATATCACAGTCTTGGAAAATATGCAGATGCACAGAAGCTGCAACTCAAAGTTCTGAATCTAAGAAACAAACATCTTGGAGAAGAACACCCAGATACAATCAGTGCCATGCATAGTCTTGCATTCACATATCACAGTCTTGGAAAATATGCAGATGCACAGAAGCTGCAACTCAAAGTTCTGGATCTAAGAAACAAACTTCTTGGAGAAGAACACCAGGATACAATCAGTGCCATGAATAATCTTGCACTTACATATCACAGTCTTGGAAAATATGCAGATGCACAGAAGCTGCAACTCAAAGTTCTGGATCTAAGAAACAAACTTCTTGGAGAAGAACACCAGGATACAATCAGTGCCATGAATAATCTTGCACTTACATATCACAGTCTTGGAAAATATGCAGATGCACAGAAGCTGCAACTCAAAGTTCTGGATCTAAGAAACAAACTTCTTGGAGAAGAACACCCAGATATAATCTGGGCCATGGATAATCTTGCACTGACCTATCAAAATCTTGAAAAATATGCAGATGCAGAGAAGCTGCAACTTGAAGTTCTGGATATAAGAAACAAACATCTTGGAGAAGAACACCCAGATACAATCTGGGCCATGGATAATCTTGCATTTACATATCACAGTCTTGGAAAATATGCAGATGCACAGAAGCTGCAACTTAAAGTTCTGGATCTAAGAAACAAACTTCTTGGAGAAGACACCCAGGATATAATCAGTGCCATGATAATCTTGCACTGACCTATCA
>NW_001890422.1:2374-3298 GCF_000143565.1 Laccaria bicolor S238N-H82 | reverse complement strand
TTTCATAAGAGGCCTTGTGCATTTCAATAACTTTTCATTGCAAGCCAGGATATTTCATTGAATACTTTTCATTGCAGGCCAGCCCTTTTCATTGACTGCTTTTCATTGCTGCTGGTATTTTCATTGGTAGCTTTTCATTGCAGGCCAGGATATTTCATTGGATGCTTTTCATTGCAGGCCAGGATATTTCATTGGACTGCTTTTCATTGCAGGCCAGCTCTTTTCATTGACTGCTTTTCATTGCATGCTGGTACTTTTCATTGAATACTTTTCATTGCAGGCCAGTCTTTTCATTGACCGCTTTTCATTGCTGCTGGTATTTTCATTGGTAGCTTTTCATTGCAGGCCAGGATATTTCATTGGATGCTTTTCATTGCAGGCCAGCTCTTTTCATTGACTGCTTTTCATTGCTGCTGGTACTTTCATTGAATACTTTTCATTGCAGGCCAGTCTTTTCATTGACCGCTTTTCATTGCTGCTGGTATTTTCATTGGATAGCTTTTCATTGCAGGCCAGGATATTTCATTGGATGCTTTTCATTGCAGGCCAGCTCTTTTCATTGACTGCTTTTCATTGCTGCTGGTACTTTCATTGAATACTTTTCATTGCAGGCCAGCCCTTTTCATTGACTGCTTTTCATTGCTGCTGGTATTTTCATTGGTAGCTTTTCATTGCAGGCCAGGATATTTCATTGGATGCTTTTCATTGCAGGCCAGCCCTTTTCATTGGCTGCTGTCAGGTGGGTCATTAGGAGAGTGGTCACATGACCAGTTGCCTAAAATGGTTAAAAAAACAAAAATTGTAGTCCTGCACTGTAGCTTTCTGAATCTGTTTGAATTATGTTGTAAAGAGCTTTCATTGTAGAGATATGAGGTAAAAGATTTTTCTCATTGCCAACTTTTTTTTTTTTTTTTGCATTTTTCT
>NW_001890422.1:0-655 GCF_000143565.1 Laccaria bicolor S238N-H82 | reverse complement strand
CTGAATTTTCACACGATATGATAATTGTAGCTTCTTCTCTTGGCTTTCTAAATGTGTTGAAATCATCTTGTTTGGTTTTGTATTCATGGAGAAAAATGCAAAAAAAAAAAAAAAAGTTGGCAATGAGAAAAATCTTTTACCTCATATCTCTACAATGAAAGCACTTGACAACATAATTCAAACAGATTCAGAAAGCTACAGTGCAGGACTACAATTTTTGTTTTTTTAACCATTTTAGGCAACTGGTCATGTGACCACTCTCCTAATGACCCACCTGACAGCAGCCAATGAAAAGGGCTGGCCTGCAATGAAAAGCATCCAATGAAATATCCTGGCCTGCAATGAAAAGCTACCAATGAAAATACCAGCAGCAATGAAAAGCAGTCAATGAAAAGGGCTGGCCTGCAATGAAAAGTATCCAATGAAAATACCAGCAGCAATGAAAAGCAGTCAATGAAAAGAGCTGGCCTGCAATGAAAAGCATCCAATGAAATATCCTGGCCTGCAATGAAAAGCTACAAATGAAAATACCAGCAGCAATGAAAAGCGGTCAATGAAAAGGGCTGGCCTGCAATGAAAAGTATTCAATGAAATATCCTGGCTTGCAATGAAAAGTTATTGAAAGCACAAGGCCTCTTATGAAAAAATCCTATCA
>NW_001890423.1:2107-3185 GCF_000143565.1 Laccaria bicolor S238N-H82 | reverse complement strand
GAATGAAGCATCGCCGGCACAAGGCCATGCGATTCGAGAAGTTATTATGAATCACCAAGGGAGCGGCGAGCCGCGTTGGTTTTTTATCTAATAAATACACCCCTTCCGGAAGTTGGGGCTTGATTGCATGTATTAGCTCTAGAATTACCACAGTTATCCATGTAGCAAGATACCATCAAATAAACTATAACTGATTTAATGAGCCATTCGCAGTTTCACAGTACAAAGTTGTTTATACTTAGACATGCATGGCTTAATCTTTGAGACAAGCATATGACTACTGGCAGGATCAACCAGGTAACTACTTTCCCGTCCTTACATCCCAAAGGATGCAATTGCCTGATACTAGTGGCCAAGCCATGTTCTCAGTCAGGAGTTCATCATCTTAAAGTTGAAAGATCTGAATGTGACCCAGTGAAGCTTTCGGCTTTGCAGCTTTACTGACGACTCTGAGCCAACTATCAAACCGCCTTGTTCCCCGGTCTCACAAATTTCAAGCACATTTCTCCTTGTCACAAAAGCAACAAAGATCATGGCCTTCAGAGAGAACTACCAATGACCGACAACACCAGTAAAGATGTCGCACAGTCATGGCGGATTCCCAAGTGATTAAATGCAACAGGTTTAGCTATCAGCAAGTAATCCACATCCTTCAACATTGCGAGCACCGTAAGGTACGCGACTTGAATAGGCCAGAGAAGCGTGAACGCATCTCAATTACCTGGCTCAATCTATCCCAAGTCAGTATATCCTGATAGACAGGCACGTCAATGACTCGGTCCAAAATAAGCCAGCCATCCCTCATCCCAAAAGTCGGAGGCATACTAGACAGCACTACAAAANCAAAAGGTATTGTTTGCACCGCGTTCAACCCCCAGATACACACAAAGGTACAAGCTATACTAAGACACTCATACGCCAATACATTGACTATGAGTACCCGTTCAGACCTTCCCTTCATATATATGGAAACCTCACTTGTTTGGTCGTGTTGTGCCCATTTCACGCGAGGCGTGAAGATAGGTGTCCACTATATCGCGATCTAAATTTTCTGCCCCCGATTCTCTCGTGGTTCAAC
>NW_001890423.1:0-778 GCF_000143565.1 Laccaria bicolor S238N-H82 | reverse complement strand
CGAGGTTTCTAGTGACTTTTGTAGTCTTTTATAGTGTTTGTAGTCTATCTATTGACTTTGTAGTCTATTCCGATGTTTTGTAGTGACTTTTGTAGTCTTTTATAGCGTTTGTAGTCTATCTATTAACTTTGTAGTCTATTCCGATGTTTTGTAGTGACTTTGGTAGTCTTTAATAGTGTTTGTAGTCAATCTATTGACTTTGTAGTCTATTCCGATGTTTCTATTGACTTTTGTAGTCTTTTATAGTGTTTGTAGTCTATCTATTAACTTTGTAGTCTATTCCGATGTTTTGTAGTGACTTTTGTAGTCTTTTATAGTGTTTGTAGTCTATCTATTGACTTTGTAGTCTATTCCGATGTTTCTATTGACTTTTGTAGTCTTTTATAGTGTTTGTAGTCTATCTATTGACTTTGTAGTCTATTCCGATGTTTTGTAGTGACTTTTGTAGTCTTTTATAGCGTTTGTAGTCTATCTATTAACTTTGTAGTCTATTCCGATGTTTTGTAGTGACTTTTGTAGTCTTTTATAGTGTTTGTAGTCTATCTATTGACTTTGTAGTCTATTCCGATGTTTCTATTGACTTTTGTAGTCTTTTATAGTGTTTGTAGTCTATCTATTGACTTTGTAGTCTATTCCGATGTTTTGTAGTGACTTTTGTAGTCTTTTATAGTGTTTGTAGTCTATTCCGATGTTTCTATTGACTTTTGTAGTCTTTTATAGTGTTTGTAGTCTATCTATTGACTTTGTAGTCTATTCCGATGTTTTGTAGTGACTTTTG
>NW_001890424.1:2476-3201 GCF_000143565.1 Laccaria bicolor S238N-H82 | reverse complement strand
ATAATCATTTACTCGAAAGGCTCACAGATGACAGTAAAGAGCAAAGGAAGAGCAAGAGGGCTTGAATAAGGGAGGGGTCTACCAATTCCATTCCTCATCTTCATCTTGAGTCCTGCCATTGGAGGACGTCATTGTCATTGTCAGTTTGTTTGAAGGTTTCATGCCCCCATCCAGCTGGGAGGGCATCAAGGTCATTGTGTGCGGTTTCTTGGAATCAGGGGTCATAACACTTGCAATGTGTATAGTATCATCATTATTGTTGTCAAGAAGGGAAGGGGATAGAGGCAAGGTAGGTAGAGGCATGCTCTGTGTACGTGAGATTGGTGGGGCTGACCCGATCGGGGTGGTGGGTGTGTTCCATGCAGAAATGATGGTCTGTGAGACGTCTGATAGTAGCATGGATGCTCGTTTTTGACTTTTGGTGAAGCTGTATACAGAAATACATCAGCTTCACAGTAAGGAGCCAGGAGAGACAAAAAGGAAGCCAACAGGATGAGGTTGAACTGAGACCTGGGACGCCTTTTGTGATCAAAAAGCCATCTCGCTCAAGAGAAGAGTCCAATCAAAAAGTGGGAGAAACACATACGTTGGACTATCCCTCAACTCCCCCAACTTCTTACCCATACTCCCCATCCATGATGCACCACCACCTGCCAAGACTAGTGCTTGGAAGTCCAGTCCCAAGACTGANAAAAGACTGAGACTGGACTGGACTGAGACTGCCC
>NW_001890424.1:0-1107 GCF_000143565.1 Laccaria bicolor S238N-H82 | reverse complement strand
CAGACACCCAGTCCAGGGATAGACAAAGGGGGAGGAAGAGAACCCATCCCCTTCACACTGCCCCCAACCCTCCCATCAGACTGACCCGCATACCCACGTCCATTCACGTTGATGGTCGCCTGCATATTCCAATTTGTCTTCTCCCTGCTGCTACTGCCACCCTCATGCTTCGCAGTACCCAAGCTCAGGGAGCAGTGACGGTACCCTTGAGCTCCCTACTGAACTTGCAGTAGTGGTGTTTGCTGTCAACCCAGGCTTGATGGCCGACAACCCACTGCTCCAATGCAGGGGGACGACATCTTTTGATTTCTGCCAGTGGACTTTGGCTCCCCCACTCAGGGTCAAGTCCAAGCTAGACGTGAAGGTCGCTTCATCAAACTCTTCATTGTCAGGCTCTCCTTGTGGTTGGGGCTCCCCTGAAACAGGCTGCTGTGGCTCCAAAGCACCCTGTTGCCATTCTTTGTGCTTGAAAGCAGGGTTCGGACTCATAGTCAGAGTCACACCTAGTGTTTGAAAGTCCGGTCCGGTCTGGTTATTGAGCCCTCAAGGGCTCTAACCAAGACTGAGACTGGTTACCTTGTGCCACGAAACCCAAAATAACTGAACTGGACTGCTACTAACCGATATAATCGGTTAGTAACGGTTAGTGGTCGGTTACATGACCGGTCCTAACCGGTTATTTCTCTGTACTAACATAATTACAAACCTATATTATATTTCTAATACAAGCATTATGCTGCATGCACCAGCGAGGCGCGTGTAGGTGAAACACCGCCTCGCATGATGGCCCAATGAAGAGAGAAAGAGAGTACTCGATCTGTGAGCCTTTCTCATCACAACCTACGCATCCGGCATATTTCATAAACAACCTTGCAGGTCGAGTACACCCGACCTGCGAGTGTTTCTCATGGATTGCCATTGTTGTATCAATGTCACATTATCACACATGTGACGACAGGAAAATAGTCACTTAAATTTCAATTCACCGTAAATATGTCAATTCTCCACTAAAAAATATGATTTTTGGATCATTAGAAAGTGTTTAAACAGGGGAATATTTGTGTGTAACGTTAGGACACAAAGACCGGTTATAACCGGGGATCCTCA
>NW_001890425.1:1924-3176 GCF_000143565.1 Laccaria bicolor S238N-H82 | reverse complement strand
ATAGGTAAAAAGAATTTGTTGCACTGCTATCAAATGCTGATACATGGGCAACTGGTATGTTATTAATATTTCCTGACATTGCCTTGAGCTTCATGTGCAAAAGAGCTGTACTTATATCAAGATCTGGACTGTGTTACAATAAATCTATCCAAAATTGAAAATAAATCTGTTAAAATTGAACAACTTTTGCTCTTGATCTACAATTTTACATATGTAGTCAGGGTAAAGTACCCTACTTCTTAGATGCACATTTTTGAGAAAATTGAAAAACCATTGACTGTTCCAGACATGGCTCCAGAGCCACTTCCATTGCCCTGAGTAGTGTTGATAAACTCTGGTTATACACCCATAGTCCAGGCACACTCAGTTCATTTGTTCATAGACTCAATAGCTTCCAATATTTTCAACTCATTTCCCCATAGACCTTGATTGTTGTCCCTACAGTGTCAGCAGACCAAGTAGCTTCTGCCTGAAATGCCAACATTGCTTGACTATTTCACCATCCATCATATAAATTGTATAAAAATAGTGCAAACATCATGAATTGAACCCACAACTCCACAGGACATCACATGACTGAAGGAGAGAGTAATCTAGCAGCTGCACCATGCCACTGTTTAAAGTAACTAAACAGAGCTCACTAGATGCTGTTGTCATGTGGCCATGCCCAAATCTGAGTTGAGGACTTAGACAAAATTTCATTTATTGATTGTTGGCATTTGGCCACACTTGATTTGGACGTCCCACAACCTGCCCACAACCTTACTCCTCAACCACCACCATCATCCACAATTCTCACAATTGCCGCACCACCACCATCACCAATGGCCACCACAACCCACCCACAACCAGCCTGGCATGCCCCAACACCACAAGAACAACATGGCAACGCCATGTCACCAGCTCTGGCAAGAAAATGAGTGCCTGCAACATCAATGTGACAATGAGGACAATGTCAATGTCATGTGCCAAACCAGGTGAGCTAACACAACCCCTGCCCCCCATTCCTTTACTCATACAACATTCAGGTGCCACATCACTAACAGCAACATGCCAACCAAATGACGAGCAACAACTAATTTGTTGTTTGTCATCCAGATTGACACAATACAACATGTTGGATTTACAAGTGGATCACGTTCATGAAGATTAGACAATGTTTGTGTTGTTCCTTCGTGTGATGATATATATTTCAAATTATACTACGTATTTAGGTAGCTACTTGAAATTAGAAAACCTCACGTGTTTGTGA
>NW_001890425.1:0-708 GCF_000143565.1 Laccaria bicolor S238N-H82 | reverse complement strand
TTCAACCCGAGTGCTCACGACAACCTGAGCATTTCAACACAACAATGGTGCGACGCCAACACAGGACAGCAACAACTCAACAACAATACAGAACTACCAGGTGACTACAACACAGGACATGGATGTGCCACATCATCCCAGATGGTGACAACACATACCATCATCACTGTCCACACTAGACAGGTGAGCACATCACATTGTAAGCCCCACCAGCTCCTCTTGTTCTCCTTTTTAATAGCCACAACCCACCTAGCGGCCATCATAACCACTGCCACAACACTGCCATGTCAACACCTCACCCCCTGCTACACTGAGCAATGTGACCCAATGATGAGGATGATGACACACAACAATGGCCACATGTTGATTGAGACAGATGGACGACAACAATGCAGGTGGCGGTTGTAGCAGGTGTTCTGTGAGTTCTCTAGTGTTTGGAAGTCCGGTCTCGTGACTGGAAAAAGACCGTAACCAGACCGGACCAAGACCGCAAAAGACCGGACCTGCGGTTACGGTCTTTTATTTTTGAAATGTAAAGACCGCAAAAAAACCGGTTAACGTGAACCGGTCTTGACCGGTTTGGACCGGTCTTTTGTAGCCCCTTAAATACCCTTTAAAACGCACCCAAGAACGTACGATTTGGTAAAAAACGAGAGAGATATGAATTAAAATGTAAATTACTTTTGGGAATAATAGATGTACCAGACT
>NW_001890426.1:2199-3176 GCF_000143565.1 Laccaria bicolor S238N-H82 | reverse complement strand
ACCAGCTTCACTTCTACGCCTTCACTCCAAGATATTGGAAGGTTCAACGTGGACTGGCACAAGAGTCGAATCGCTCACATCGAGCTCCCCGAAGAGTACAAACCCCGTTAAATCGGGAATAGGGGGGCTTTGTGAGGGGTCAGTATCCCTCTCCTGTGTTATTCCCCATTCAACGGCGTCATATTCTTCATACATCACTTCCAGAGAGTCACCTTCAGTCACGGTTAGTCACGTAGTCACACTCGGTATAGTCACTCCATAAGCACATGTAAAAACTTACTTCTTACTACTATCAACTCTTTTGCCAACTTGACGTTTGAGCATCGTACTCACGACTCATCTCAAGTCCTGTTAGAAGAAACATCTTAGGAAGACAAAGGTCAGTTCTATTCAGAATAACTTGGGAGCTCGTGTCTCCCATTAGCGTTAACAACTCTCTTCGTTTTCCCCAACGATAGAGATTTGGTTATACTTCCTACGGCTTTCCGAGGAAGCAGAACTGTCTATGCTCGTGGCTATCCAGGGCATAGTAGACGTTCGCGTAACCAGGTCTTCTTTCCGTTCGTTAGATATTAGACCGTATTCTAGGGTCTTCACACCTAACCGCTCTACGCGAGTCATTACGCTCGTCAGGACTCGATTGTCGCTGTCTCAACCCCACAACTCGGCTTAACCCCTCGAACAGGGTAGTGCACTCCGGATGTGGACAATCGACTCATGGAGCTCAAAACTGCCCTCGAGCTCAGAAAGCTTGATGCAGCTTCACCCTACTACCCTGAGGTGTGGCATCGGCATCTCCTTGCAGCAGGTCTACAAGGAAAATACCCCAACATCCCCCATGGCCTCCGTTTTGGCTTCGATGCAGGCATCAGACACATCACCCACACCTTTGTCCCTCCTAATCGACCCTCTCTCTACGAACACCAGGCAGAGTTTGACAAGATCGTGCACGCTGAGCTTCAGAGGGGCAGATACGT
>NW_001890426.1:0-924 GCF_000143565.1 Laccaria bicolor S238N-H82 | reverse complement strand
CCAACAGCAGAGACATTGGCTGGGCAGAAGCAGTCGGCTTTTGGTTCCTCGTCCTCACGCTTGCACCGACAACACCAAGAGGAACTCAAACCAAGCTTTTCGGAGACAACAGAGGGGTCGTTGAGGGCTGGTGGAAAGGCAGAAGCAGAAACAGACCCACAAATGACGTGTTCAAGCACATCCATGCCCTTTCAGAAACGCAAGATATCCTTTTCCACACAAGATATGTCCCCAGCAAAGAGAATCCTGCAGACGGCCCTTCCCGGGGAGAGCACTATCACAGGTCCCTCCTCCTCCCTGCCATCGTCATCCCTCCATCAATCCAACAATACATATGCGACTTCGATGCGCCTCTCACACCAGCTGAGTCGCTCCTTCTACAGCAGGGGAAAGCACCCACTCCCCTCCCCAGGGCTGACCGCTCGTCACTACAACAAGAACGGACAACCATCAATGCCGCACTCGAAGAGCACGCCAGAGCCACCTTCGCCCAGACAAGGCAATGGCTTGACAGCTAACCGTTTCCGCCGTGTAGTCACACACATACCCAAAGCAGCCAAACCTGCACGGTACGCCAAGGACCTATGTCCTCTCCCATCTGTTAGACGACCACACGTGCTCGCTAGCGAGCGTCTGCAATGCTGGACCCCACTGGGCGGGCGTGAGTTTGCCATGAACACTCCCTCGAGTTTAACCCCAGACGATATCCGACAAATCACCATCGTTATGGGAAAGTCATGGGAGGAATCCACCCTAGCAGCATATGGTTCAGGCCTCCTGAACTTCCACGTCTACTGTGACCAGAAGGGCATTCCAGAGGATCAACGTGCACCAGCCAGCCCGCTCCTCATTCACGCCTTCATCTCAGCACTCGCAGGTGCTTACTCCGGCAGCACCATTGACAACTACGTCTACTGCATCAGG
>NW_001890427.1:2311-3326 GCF_000143565.1 Laccaria bicolor S238N-H82 | reverse complement strand
CACTGATTTCTATTGCGTATGGCATGGATGTGTCCAGTTGCCCAAAAGCAAAAGTTATGCAGGACCTTATTCTATGCCAAAAATGTGTTGAGAATTTGTTCTGCATTGTTTTGGGTCATTATATAATAACCCTAGGGTAGGTTTATTTCATTTCTCGGGGTCAATTGTTTTCCGTGTGGCTCAACCATCAAAATGATATTTCCGCGCAGCTATTTTTAGGCATTTGGCATATTCCCTCATCAAAATTTCTCCCCCCATGTCAAAACAGCTTTACATGATTTCCATCATCTGAATTTGGGAAGATATGTTGTTGCCGAGCTGTCGTCGTGTCGACTGCCATCAGTCTTTCCACCGGTAGTGCTATTTTTGGCTGGCATTCCATCAAATGTGTCTGGCTGCGTCAACGGCACCTGTCACAGATGTTTCTTGCTGTCAGAACAGGTCTCAGTATGTTTTCTTCAACGTAGTTATGTTTTTCCACCTGCTATGTTTGTTTTTATTTTATTTCTGACTGTTTTATTTTATTTCCCAATGGATAATCCGCCTCCATTTCACCCTGTTGCACACTCCATTTCCCCCTGTTGCATGCTCTGATGCTAAACGTTCACATCTGCTCGACGCACACATAATCAATAGCTGGAAGACGCATCGCGCTGGCATTGAAGATCAACTTCGCGTCACGTGTTTTCACGCGATGTTCAACTTCTTTCCAACTATGTACCGATGCTCCTTTTCGTCTTCCTTACGCTCGACGACGGCTGTGTCCTGACATATGTATATACCTTCATAATTAGTATATACATATGTCCACCCAAGAAAACATCAAGAAAGTGAAAACAGACCCAAATGGTTAGCCTTTACAAGAAGAGGTACGAAATACGTAGAGGAACAAGATGCAAGCAGACAAGAAAAAGATACAAGTGATGTATGATGGCAAACAGGAGGTGGAGGCACCTTAGCGCGAGGCGCAAATAGAAATCGACGTGAAACAACCGCGTGAGCAGTGCACGATGGC
>NW_001890427.1:0-801 GCF_000143565.1 Laccaria bicolor S238N-H82 | reverse complement strand
GAAGGGTGTAGGGACAGGGAAGGGAGTAGGGACAGGGAAATGAGGAGGGACAGAAAGAGAAAGAGGGAGGAGAAAGGAAAGGGGTACATGGAAATGGGGAGGGACAGGGGAAGGGAAAAGGAAAGGAGGAAGGGGGGAGGGAAAGAAAAGGGGGAGGGACAACACTCGTCGCCGTGTGTACGTGGCGGCGTTGTTGTCGTCGGCCGTTGGCGTCGTCGTCCGTTGGCGTTGTCGTCGTCCGTTGGCTTCGTCGTCGTCGTCTGTTGACGTGGCGGTGGTTGCTCGTCGTCCACTAACGTGCTCGTCGTCTGTTGACGTTGTCGTCGTCCGTTGACGTGGGCGTCCGTTGACGCGGTCGTCGCCCATTGACGTGGTGGTGGTGTCGTCGTGGGCGTGTCGTTTGTTGGCGTGGCCCTCCGTTGACGTGGTGAGGCGTGTCGTTGTCTGTGGGCGTGGTGGTCGTGGTCGTGCGTTGACGTGGTTGTCCCTTGTCGTGTGCCTGGTGTTAGCAGGCTGGGTGGGACGAGCTTGGGATGGGGGGTGCTCACCTATGACGACGAACGACGACTTGCGTCGTTCGTCGTCTGGTTACCACGTCGCTGATAGCGACGTGGCAACGTGTTGGCGCGCTCGTTTACTGAGGCTGGTGACGTGGCGTTGGGGCGTCGTTTCCGTGTCGTGGCCGTGGTGTTGTGTTGGGGTCGTGGTGAAACGACGACGGACGTCGTCGTTGTGTGCGTCATGGTGGCCGTTGGTGACGTGGCGGTGTCGCGAGGTGGGTTGGCGTCGTGGATGATGGTG
>NW_001890428.1:2176-3150 GCF_000143565.1 Laccaria bicolor S238N-H82 | reverse complement strand
CTGCCCGCGTTTTGTCTGCTTTTCATATTTCCTGCACATTGCTCTTCGCGTTTGCTCAACTTCCGACTCACTGGACCCAAGACGATCTATCCGCCAACTTTTCGATGCATCAACATGCATCATAGCCATTGGGTTGTAGTAGCACGAGCGGAGGAGGTTGCGTGTCGGTAATACCGATTTACGGGGTCATTCAGGTGCGTAGTCTACCTGAAGAAAGCAGACTTTTCTGCTTTCCTCGTTTCAATTTCTTCCAACTAACATTTTCGTTTTTAATGTTCAGAATTTGATGATGGACCTTCCCTGGCCCATTCGGCAAAACCAACTACAACGCCGCACACCCATCCCCGTTGGCCAATGAACCTGTACCCGCCTCTCGACGTGCACCCATCATCCGGCGTGCCCATGCCCATCATCGATGTGCCCACACCCATGATCCCACATAAAATTCAACTGCCCCACTCAGCTCGGTCCCCATCGCAAATGGCACGACCACCACCGTCATCGCCCTTGATCACATTCCTATGCCCTCCGCTCTACCTGTCCCTGTCGGATGACGTGCCCATACCCATCATCCGACATGCCACACCCATCACATTCACAACCCCATTCTGCTACATCCCCATTGCAAACAGTGCAACCCATCAACAAGAACACGACTGCCGCACCCGCACCCACTGCTCAACATGCCCCTGTCCTTCGACCACCCGCCATTCAAGGTACGCCCGCCGCTCGACATGCGTCCGTCATCTGATGTACCAAACTCAACCGCCCCATTCTGCTCCATCCCCATCACAGTATCACCACTTTCATCGCCCTCTCGTCACATTACCATTGCCAACAATGTGACCGCTACTCCTATCCCCGCCGCTCGACGTGCGCCCAACTATACCACCCATTGTATTTCAGCCACCCTTGTAGCTACTCGCCTATTTCAACAGTTATTTAATAGATATAATTCTTCATTATTCAATATG
>NW_001890428.1:0-904 GCF_000143565.1 Laccaria bicolor S238N-H82 | reverse complement strand
CGGTTACGGTCTTTTATTTTTGAAATGTAAAGACCGCAAAAAAACCGGTTAACGTGAACCGGTCTTGACCGGTTTGGACCGGTCTTTTGTAGCCCCTTAAATACCCTTTAAAACGCACCCAAGAACGTACGATTTGGTAAAAAAACAAGAGAGATATGAATTAAAATGTAAATTACTTTTGGGAATAATAGATGTACCAGACTTATTTTATAGAAGCACCAATTCCTAACGGAATTTAACGTTCTTGGGCTCGTTTTGAAGCTATTAGAGATGTTAATAAATTTACCGATTCATAATTTTAAAATATTGGCCTAAAGACCGGTCATAAACCGGTTAAAACCGATGCAGACCGAAACCGGTCTATAGACCGCAAAAAACCGCGGTCTGCGGTCTTTTTGCGGTCCGGTCTGGTCTTTTGACTTCTGGGGAAAAGGCAGACCAGTTATGGTTACGGTTAGCGCCCCTGGGCATCAAAAAACCGGACCGAACCGGACTTTCAAACACTAGATATTATAAGCGAGAAAAACGAGTGAAGAAGTCTTTGACTCTCTGTCCGGGAATTGAACCCAGCTTTCGTGCAGTATTAATCAAGTAATGATGGAAAGCTCGACATCACTGACAGTGTGTGTACTGACTGACATACCATCAGCAAATCAGCATTTACCTTACATTACAATGTAAGGTGCTACAATGCGACCAATCAGCACTAATGTACTAGAATTCTAAGCCGACCTTATGTTGTCATCCACTGGTGTCAACAAATGTGGAATGTGGAGGAATAATATGTAAGGTTGTGCTAAGATTGGAAGGATATGGCAAACCTTCCACCATTTTGTTTGCCATGGAAGGTCACTCAATCATTGTCCCCCACAGAACTGCTCCCAGATATATAATCCTCAGACCA
>NW_001890429.1:2225-3149 GCF_000143565.1 Laccaria bicolor S238N-H82 | reverse complement strand
GGGGCCGGGAGCGATGATGAAGCTGTCGGTACCGGCAATGGGGGAGTTGGGACTGTGACTGGGAGCAATGAATCGGTCGAAGATGGAGGTAAAGGGGGAGAGGGACCGCCATAACCTTCCATAAAGAAGGTAGGGGTGGTGGGTTGTGGGATCGAGAACATTTTGGTCCAATCAACCGATGGTCCCGCTCGGGCCATTTCCGTGTACGCCAAAATCCAAGGGTGGTTGAGCCACTGGGCCGCGTTATACCACATATTCTTGTCGATGAGCAAACGTACAAATCGTTCCTGTAGGAGAAAGAGATCCAATTTCAGTCAACAAATCATTGTTAGTCACTCACAGCTTTCCCGTATGCATCCTCTTCCACCGTCCGTTGGTGGGCCAGAAGACCTTCCCTGTGACGGTTGTAAAAGTTCAAAAGCGTGGAGGTGGCCACCCTAACATCCTCCAAGAACCCGGGAGTGAGGGTATGGGCCTGTTGAGCGGCTTGAGCAAGTTCAGCAGTGGACATGGTAAGTGGGAATGGGACGATCGAGGGTGGTGAATGTGCGCGTCGGAATGGGACAATGGTGAATGTGAAATTACGAAGTTGTAAACGCGGTCACGTGGTGGCGTTACTTCAACCGAGATCCGTACAATGTTCAACCGAGATCCGCAGAATGTTCCATGGCCGATCTGCAGTGGCTTGCTTTCCCACCGTTGAAAAACAATGCATCTTCATCACCAACCACACAGTGCAATCCCAGGAAAAGCTATCTACTCTCTGACTGATATGTCTTTAACAAATCCAGGTATTGTCCCTACTCCAAANCAAGGATTGTCTACTTAATGTAGATAAACAGAAGCTGTGATGAAAGACCAAGAAATGAAGGATGGTAAGTTTTATGTACTCTTGTCGGCTGAGCAGTTCTAAACATATCTTAG
>NW_001890429.1:0-996 GCF_000143565.1 Laccaria bicolor S238N-H82 | reverse complement strand
GGCACGTCTGCTCCAGCTCCTGCCTCTGACAAACCAGGCATGTCTTCCCCTGGCGCCTCAAGGTCCAATAGTACTCTGGGATCACGGAAGTATCTGACGAAATCACAAGAGGCCAAATTACGACTCCAGGGCCAAGGAGGAGCTGCCATTCTGCCAACTCGGCCAGGCGATGCCTTCGTTTTCGGCCCGGCTCCTGTTTTCGTCTACACTCAAGAGAGGACAACACCACGCCCACCACCTTCGACCGAATTGTTGGACTTGGATCCAAACTCCCCACGTGCAAGGGGTTTATGTCGCAAGTACAATATCAAGGTTGTGTCTGATGACAGCATTGGTGATCGCACGGGCGTGGTAGCCGAGGTCGTTCAGGCAATTGGCAAAGTGTGGGAAAGAGCTATGGACCCCGAGGCTTCATCCGACCCTTCGATTAGGAATTTGCAGGCCGCCTTTGATAAATTGTTGACGAGGGGAGATGAGTTTACCGAGATGGATCGTATGGACCTGGTTCGTCATAGCGAAATTCACCAGGAGGCGCTCAGATCCCTGCCTGACAGCATAGCGACAACGAGCCATTATCGGTATGTTTTGGCCACCTTGAGGAGGGAGAAAGACCGGTTGCGTGAACAAATCGATTCAGACCGTGATCTGGTTGCAGCAATGGACGCTACTTTAGAAGGACTACGGCCATTCATCCCAGACGAGATCCCAGACAAGGGGAAGGGGAGGGACAAAAGGGATGGACCAGGGTTTAAGTAGAAGATTAGATCACAAGACCGAGGTTGGTTCGCTATGTAGTTTGCACCCGGGCACGGTTGAAGATACCTGCTGCCGGATAGTGCTCACATTTAATTGGTCATAAGACAAGCCTCCCGGCTCAATTAGTCAAACGAACACCTTTTCAACCCTTGCCTTTCATGATAGGAAAACATGATGAACTACGAAAAGTGACACTGCTGAAACCGGACACAGACTAACATCATTGAACATGCTATGTAT
>NW_001890430.1:2210-3148 GCF_000143565.1 Laccaria bicolor S238N-H82 | reverse complement strand
CCTAACCCTAACCCTAACCTAACCCTAACCCTAACCCTAACCCTAACCCTAACCTAACCCTAACCTAACCCTAACCCTAACCCTAACCCTAACCTAACCCTAACCCTAAAATGACACCCAAACCCTTAACCGTGTTTCCAAAGGACATTCCAAATCCATGGCACAATAACCTGCAAGATCATGTCATGTGATCCAAGCAGTCATGTCATTTCGATCAAGGCAAAGGACAGAAAGTACAATGTTCGATGCTCTTGCAATTTGATCAAGAGCTGAGCTTGTCATATAAAAACACAACATAACAAGTTCAAGCTTGTCGCAGTCTTGAATATTCACGCTTGGACTTGTAAAGATCACTTCAGTCAGATGTCTTGTATTTTCCAGAAATCAATTCAGTTCATTGCAACGTGTCACAGTAGTATAGTAGCATCTGTTCTTGAGAATGTCGTTGTTGTGTCAAACGCAATTGTCAATTGAGAACCTGGTCGCTGTGAACTCAAACTCCGGAAATCGATCATTTCTCATGTGCTTGAAGATTATTTGTTCGCAGTCACCAGTCAAATAATTTCATGGCGAAAATCATCAGCTTGCCTTGAACATGTCATGAGGAGTTGTTGCTGAAAGAACATGATGACATCATAAAGTCATGTGACATGTTCAACTTTTATTTGTTTGTTGATTTCCCACACTTTGCTTCTTGCTTCCAACCACATCAATTCCTCTTCACACCTCTTGCATATCAATTCAAGTCAACCTAGCAGGTTCCTTTCAACATTTACTGAGCCTTTCCATCAAATTGACTGATGATTTCTGTACACACTTGATCAAAGAAAATCCATTCAATTTCTTACCATGCAGCTGCAAGTTGTCTAGAACTGATCTTCTGCTTGCCAGGGTGATTATAACCTTTCAGTTGCAACATTGCACCTTTCCTAATTGTA
>NW_001890430.1:0-1181 GCF_000143565.1 Laccaria bicolor S238N-H82 | reverse complement strand
CAGCCCAGGTTCCAAAGAACTGACCCCGGTTCTCAAGAAACGAATTTCACCACCAAAGTGAAAAAATGCAAAGATGGATTTTGAAGGCTCAGGAACTTGCTCCCAAAAAATCACGACTTTTTAAATTTTACTTTGTTTGGTAGAACCACAGCACAGCTTTGAGAACCACGCGGGATTTAAGGCAGAACCCAGAGAGCGATGATGATGCGGAGGTGCTCCCGAAAAATGAGGTTGATTGGGCGAACGAAAGTCATTAAGCTGCTTAATGAACGACTAATAGAGATAGGCCAACGAGAAAACTCACCAGCTTCCCTTACTAGCGACGAACCTCAGAAACAATTCAAAATATGAGGATGGCGTTCCCTAACCCGTCAAAGCCGCAATTTGAGAACTAGAAATGATGATCAGCACGTGTAACATTAAATACAAGTAAGAGAGGCTTAGGAGCACACGATTTCCTTGCAGCAGACGCAAAAGGTAACATCGTTGATCTCGATGGTCGATGGTGTGTTCGGGACTTCGGCCATCGTAACATGACATATAGAAAAGAGGAGGAATGGGGGCTTGGTTCAAGAAGACGCAATTAAAGGGGAATGGTATATCTGTATTGCTTGGATGGGAGCCGGGGCAGGTGCATAAATGATAGAACGTTGATGTGGGAGGGGTATTCGGATAGCAAGGAGTATGTGATGGTGGCGAGAATAGCGACGACGAGGAGGGAAAGGAAAAAATAGAAAGAAAAAGAAAAACACTAAACGAAACTCGATATGAAGCTCATCCTCCTCCTCCTCCATCCTATGCGTGGGTGAAATCGCCGCACTCAGCAGGAATTTTTATTGTTTGCCGGCATCGTCCTCCTCGCGAGTCGCTCCTGACATTGTGTTTCTCCCAGCTGGCATGCTTCTCCCTCCTACGACAAGGGTGCTTTCTCCCTTCACCACCCGCGGGCGTGCTCCCCCTTCCACACACAAGCGTGCTCCACCTGCACCAGCGCCGTTCTTCCCTTCAGCGGCAGTTACTCCACTATCCTTCACACCCGCCCGACTCTTACTCCCTACCCCTCCTCCCCTCCCAACGATTGCAAGCGGCAACTACTCTGAATCGCCATCCTCATCATGCTCCTGTTTACGCTCATATTCAGTGTCCTCATCCTCCCCTTCGTCCTCCTCCAACGCAGCTAT
>NW_001890431.1:2246-3149 GCF_000143565.1 Laccaria bicolor S238N-H82 | reverse complement strand
ATCTTCTTGTGAAATCTAAAGATACATCCTCAAATTATATATCCTGGATATATTCTGTAATTATGGGCAAGGATGACATATATTCATGATCCTGTTCATGATATAGATCAAAAATATCCTGGTTCAAGATATAGTTGAAATATATATCTTCGTTCAGGATTTAGAGGAAATATATAACATATATGTAGTTGAAAAATATATCCTGGTTCAGAATGTAGCTGGAAAATGCAAGATATAGTTGAAAAATAATGTATCTTAATTCAGGATAAAGTTGATAAATATATCTTGGTTCAGGGTATAATTGAAATATTCAGGATACAATTGAGAAATAATGTATCTGGCATGGGATGTTGATTTTCCAGACACAGCATTAGGGTGTTTCACAGTAGGCCAACTGGCAACCAACTTTTGCAAAGTTGAAAGGACAAAGTTTGGCCAACTTCATCAAGTTGGGATCCAAATCGTGGTCCTGATGCCAATTCAGAGCCAACTTTGATCCCAACTTCACCTCTCAACTTCTGATGTATCCAAAATAGGCAAAAATCTGCACTTGGAAGTGATTTCAAGCACAAATCAGCCCAACTTCATGTTTTCGGCAGTTCCAGGTGTTTCACAGTAGAGTTGGCCAACTTTCCCATCAAATTTGTTGAAGTTGGCCCACAAGTTGAGCTCTTTACTCTCCCCCACCTATTCCTACTGGACTCCTACTGGATTCCCAGAATCCTACTGGACTGGACTAGGACTGGGACAAATTTCATGCTGGCTGATCACCATACAAATTTTGTACCCTAGTCCTAGTGGAGTCCTAGTAAACTCCTACTGGAATGATCCCAAATCACCAGGAATTGTGGAATTCTGCTGGATTTTTAAGGAATGAGTCCAGTAGGAGTCCAGTAGGAATTC
>NW_001890431.1:0-746 GCF_000143565.1 Laccaria bicolor S238N-H82 | reverse complement strand
TGTCCCCTTTCCCTCCCCCTTCCCCCCATTTCCATGTGACCTTTTCCTTTCCTTCCCCCCTCTCCCTTCCCCCTTCCTTTTGAGGTCTTATCAGTGCCCCCCCTATTCCTGCAGGAATCCGGTCATTCCGGTGGAATTCCGGTGGATTCCGGTGGAATGGAATTTAGCAGAAGGCCCTGCTAAATTGTTTATTCCGGTGTGTTCCATTCCAGTGGAATTCCGGTGGATTCCGGAATGTACACCGGAATGTTCCCTGGAATGGTCTTCCCCGGAATGGGCAGGAATGGTGTTCCCCCGAGTGGGCAGGAATGGGATTCCAGTCCAATCTGTTTATTTTATTTATTTGTTACTGTATTATATATAGTTTATTTATTTTCAATGGATCACAAACAATGTTTGTTTGGTGAACATGCTCACCAAACATGGCCACTCTCTTCTTCCACCACCACCACCATGCTCGTCACCGCCGCCAACGCCACGCCATCACCGTCACCCATAGCCACCACCGCCAACGTCGCTCCTCGATCACCCATGGCCACCACGACCACCAACATCAACCATGACACCCTTCAACAACAACGCGGCGACGCCACGTCACGAAACAACGAGCGCCGTAACCCACGAAAACCCCCAACGCCCATGAAAACAACGCCCCCGGACACAAAACGACACCCGACGGGCACAAAACGACACCCACCGCCCACATACACCGCAAGCGCCCACGAAAACCATACCCCGCCCACGAA
>NW_001890432.1:2053-3149 GCF_000143565.1 Laccaria bicolor S238N-H82 | reverse complement strand
GATCCCCATATCGTCGATCAAGGTCATATTCGGCACAGATGGGGCTGCGCTGGTATCCAAGGATCGGCAGGTGTGACTGTTGCTGTTCACGGACTGCCTTTGGGTGGTGGGCCTGAGACCGCGACAGGGCAGATAGATTTGTTTGGGCTACCTTTTCAGGGTAGTGTGAGGGTTGGGAAGAAGGGTCTCTTTAAGGCGGGTTGGGAAGGAGTTTTAGAGCATCTAGGGATGTCACGATAGTTTGTGTATCTACTATGTTTGTTCAGGTGTTTGAAACTTTTTCACCGCTGCGCGATTTCTGCCTCACCACTTCATTGAATTCTTTAAATTTTTAACAAGCCAATAATCTTTTTTCTCTTCTATATAAATATCTACTTTTTTTTGGTATAAATGTGTTGTGTTCGCTGTCGGAGGCGTTCCGGTGCTCAGGGTTCAGATATATCAGGAGATTGAAACTCGTGTCACACTAGGTAACAACGAATTTGGCTGATGGATGATGTGCGAATGTCACGCAAATGTCACGTTTTTCGAGCTGTTTTGCGAGCAAAATTTGGTATTTTGCCCTTCCTCCCGAGAGCACTTCATCTCCCCCTCTAGAAATTTGTAGGTAGACTTTCAAATACAATTTAAATGTACTTGGAAAGTTTCAGAATAAACAGTCTAGCCGATCCAAAGGGATCTGAGAAAACATTCCAATACTTTTGTTTGGTTGGTGTAATGAAAAGCACAAAGTCATGCCTCCAGAGCACAAATCTTCGAATCTCCCTCTGAAAATTTGGAATAGTAAATCTCATGCATAAATACATCTTCCCTGAAATTTACAAGATCCTAAGGTAAGCGGAAGGCAAGATAATGTGCAGTTTCAAACTCCTGATGGGTTTCAAACACCTGAACAAACATAGTAGTGTAAGTCATAGCACTTTCGTGTGTATATTAATGTTGTATGTGTGTGGATGCAAGCCCATCCAGAGATGGATTTGTCTTTCACTATGTAGCATGGTCGACAAAGGGAAAATTGAAACGTTGACCGTCGAGTGACGTGGGAATGTCAACTTCGGCAAATTCATCGATCTCATCAACTTCAAACAATCCAGCG
>NW_001890432.1:0-877 GCF_000143565.1 Laccaria bicolor S238N-H82 | reverse complement strand
GGAAACTTACAGCACCAACTATGCATTGAAAATATCTATTAATTCACTTTGAAGGGAATATTTCAAGATGAGCCTGAGGGTGACATATCTCCACAATCAACTGTGGTTGTCAATAGAAGGAAAGATGCTGCAATAGTAAGTTAAATCTTTATCTTATCTCTTACACTGGAATTTACAAGGTGGAAAAAAAAACAGGATAAACAGGCCTTGACTACTGAAGCTGAAACTTCATTTGAGGGAGCTCTGGGCAAAGAGGTATGTGAAGTTTGGATTTTCTGCTTATCCAATCACTCAATTTAGTGGAAAAAGTTTGAAGTTATGCTTCAATTGCCCTCACCATCCTCCTCAAACTCTCTGTTTGGTGGTTCACCAGAAAGATTGTCACCAGAAGACCATGATCATATGGCCGTGGATGACCCACCACCACCAAATTCTCCAAAGGCTCCCTCTCTCCAGGCTATCATCACTGACAGACTTCCTGGACCTCCTGTTCAGAAAAAGCACCCTCTGACAATGTTTCTACCACCATCGAGGTTAAATGAACTACCAAGCCATCACTCCCATTCCACTCACATAGTCTCTGGCCTTTCAACAAAACAAATTCTTAGCCAGGGTGCTTTGGTACCCATCCTTGCAAGAAACATAGCTTCAAGCAGCTCCCAGAAGAGCTCATGGGCTGGTCCACTTGAAATGAGACATAATGCTGGGCCTACCCAATCTCGAACAATGCAGTTCATCTGCAATATTGCTCTTCTCAAAAAAACTACATCCAAATTCAAGAGGCTAGAAATGGCAAACATCCTATCAGAATCAAAGAAGGTTCAGTTTATGAGCTTTCATGATGTAGAAGATTTCTACATTTTCTCTCAAAGCTGTA
>NW_001890433.1:2151-3148 GCF_000143565.1 Laccaria bicolor S238N-H82 | reverse complement strand
TCATGTCTCAAGAAATTGGCCCTGTGACGCTATGTCACGGCATGTCACTGGTCATCACACTTACCAAGGATTGTGCAACACCAATAGGTAAAGTCTATAAATAGGTACCAAAACACGTCGTTTGGGCGTTGTGTCAGCTGCCTACACTGCGTGCCTTCGTTTGCCGCCCCTTCCTCTGCTTTTTTCTACGCTCTTGCATGGGTCACAAACCCAGTCGTTGATACCACGATCCAGTCCAACACACGAAAGATGGTACTGCATAGTTAGTGGTGAATAGTAGGCAGAAAATGACACGAAAAGAAATGACTTACCCACAATGTCTCACAGCCTTTTCGTCCACAGATAATTATCCTGCTTTCGTCGTCGGCCTCAACTTTGTCTATACTCTCGCTGCAATCACACTCTCTCACAAGCTTTTGTTTACTGGTGTTCCTCAAACCTTCTTGTAGGCTTCCCAGGTCAGAGTTTGCAGAGGCAGTGGGTATGTTGAGATCTGTAGCAAATCCGTGAGTTCCATGCCCATTCCCACTGTCGGTTCCTGTGTTGATGGCTTCTAGCTCATCTGCACGTAGGCCAACTTTTTGTGCGACGATGGCTGAAACAACTGCATTGGTCGCATCAAGCATCTTGTCTGCAGGTAGCTAATTAATACAAATATAATTAGAAAAATGAAAAAGATCATGTGATGTAAATAGATCTTGGTGCACTGTTTACTTGGTCTGTACCTATTTCCAAATATAGTAAATAATGAAGATATATCCAGAAAATTAGAGCCAAAAGAGGAAAATAATAGACTATTGTCAGGAACATTGAAATACCATACACATGGTTTATGTGCATTTTCTAATATAGTAATTGATACAAATATACTGTAAAAATCAGAGAAGAAAAGAAAAAAAAAGGACAGACATACTATTGACTGTTATTGACAATGTGAGTGCATGGTGGACATGACCTGTGCATATTTCCAAATAGGGTAATTTGTGCAAATATAGCC
>NW_001890433.1:0-1006 GCF_000143565.1 Laccaria bicolor S238N-H82 | reverse complement strand
GAGTTTTTTTTTTTTGAACTAGGACCCCAGATACTCCATGACACTGGCAGGAAATTTTTTGCCTGTGTGACATGGCTAAAACATTTCCGAGCAGTGTGACATGGTCAAAAGATTTTTCAGCAGTGTGACATGGCTCAAACATTTCTTAGCAGTGTGACATGACCAAAAGATTTTTCAGCAGTGTGACATAGCTAAAACATTTCTGACCAGTCTGAAACACTTCAAATATTTCTGACCACTCTAACATGCTTCAAACATTTCCGACCAGTCTGAAACACTTCAAATATTTCCTACCACTCTAACATGCTTCAAACATTTCCAACCACTTTCAGATGGCTAGGATATTTTTCAATGCAATATATCAACCCAAATATTTCCAGTCACAATATTGAAGGTCAAACATTTTTGCCCAATGCAATAATATATTTTCCTCCAGAGGCAAAAAAATAAACGGCCAAGGAACCTATTAGCCTGGATATATACCTATATGTTTCAAGGCTAATAGCTTGTTCAAGGTGGGTGACTGAAGTGTTTAAGTCAGTAATTTGTGCAGCTGAAATAACAGTAGTAGGCCACTTATGCACTTATGAAGGCAGAAAACCGGAAACTGAAAGAATGAAAGTTATAGATCTTTGGGGACCTTGTAAAGACCTACATGATGTCAGGGCTTTTCTAGGAACTGTAGGGGTCTGCAGAATGTTTATTGAGAATTTTGCAAAGAAAGCAGAACCTCTCAACGATTTATGCAAAAAGGGAGCTCCTTTTGTATGGGGACCGGCACAAGAAAAGTCTATGGACGGATTGAAATCCTCACTTCACGAAAGCAAAGCACTTGTGCTGTTGGATTACAAAAATAATCCTAACCCAGTGGTACTAGCTGTAGACACCTCTTGGAAAGCAGTTGGGTTCTACATATATCAGGATAACCATACGACGGGGCTTAGGCAGTATGCCAGGTTCGGTTCTATAACTTTGAATGATAGAGAAGCTCGATTTTCCCAACCAA
>NW_001890434.1:2321-3188 GCF_000143565.1 Laccaria bicolor S238N-H82 | reverse complement strand
TCTGGCTTCTACTCATCTCTTGATATTCTGTTTAGTATGTGNAATAAATTTCTCTTTGTCTGACTGTTTTAATTAATGATTGACTGTGTATGAGTTTATCAAAAGCATCTCATGATTCACCATCCCATACTTTATGTCTGTGCTTGCATTCAAGCCCCTCTTTAACTCTCCTGTTGAGTGATCCATTATCCTCCAATGCATCCACTAAGCTACCAATGTGCATCAAGGCCTCTTCAAGTTACCTTAGTTTTGTTGAATTGCAGATACAAACCTACATAACTTCTGTTTGCAACAGCAGTGCCAATAGCAGATACAGTTATGTTGAAGTGTGCAATCAAAGTACCTTCATGAGATGTAGGAAATCTGAATTTTAAATTGGCAAGAACTTCAGCCACCTCAGGCATGTTAAAAAAACTTGATCCAGTATGTATATATATATTTTCTTAAAAACCCCTTACTTTTCCTTTACTTGCCATCAATGCCTCCAATTTAGTGTGTTAAAGCCTGTGTGTTGTGGAATTCACTATCATCATGCTTGTGCCAATCTTGAGTTCAAGGCCAATAACTGTCATGAATCATTCCACACCCATGCCCTCAAGGCATCCCCAAGACAGACCCCTCACTATGATACCTTGTTTCTCCATCCCTACTTTCTATTATCTCATTATCTTGTTATTCCTTGTTCCCATACCAGGGACCTATTAACTGACAAGTCTTTAGCTTCAGTCTTCTCAGTTGAAAATTTGACTTCCTACCATGCTCAGCTTCTTCCATAACAGTGTCTTTGTCATGTGTGATGCTCCCACTGCTGCTCTTGCTGGAAGACTTGCTGACAGAAGAACTAAATGCAGAATGAATGGTGTATGA
>NW_001890434.1:0-853 GCF_000143565.1 Laccaria bicolor S238N-H82 | reverse complement strand
AGGCAGATGGGAGCAGAGGCATTAGTGTGGCTGTTGTTGGTGTGTTGCCTCAGGTATGCATGCCTAGTTGAATAAATTCTGGTGACTGAGATATGGTGGCTGACGTCTGACAATGATATGCATAGGTTCTGATACCTGCTTCGATGCTGGCACTGTTTGTCCCTCCGTGGCAGTGGGGTCCAGTTCGGGCAGAGATGGAAGAGTGGTGCAATTTTGATTTGGAGTGGCTTGGGGTTTGGAGGCATGGGAGATGGGTGGGTCATGCACGTGCTGGGCATAGTTCTGTTGGGATTGTTGGCTCAGGGCTAGTAGTGAGTATTTATTGGACTCTTTCACTACTTACGTACTTGACTTGGAGTTGGTACTAAATTTATAGTAGTCGCGCTGGAGAGGTGCCGAGTGACACAGAGCATGTAGACACGAACAAGATGATGGTATTGACTGAAGAACCTACAAACATGATGTAACATCTAAATGTGTATGTAAACCCTCTGACACCTAAGTGAGACCCCAAACACCAGGGGGATGGAGTATGCATCTGCCAGGATGCACTACTCCATGTGCCCCCCCCAAACTAAGCGATGTCTGCGTCGCTTCAACAACGACCTCAAAACACTAAGCCTAACCCATGACCAAACCTTCCACCATCGGGAGAAAAATGCAAAGTTGCAAAAACACATGTGCATCGTGCACGGACACTAAAAAAAGAACTGAAAGGGATGGGTAGATGGTCGCTGTGGGCTGTCAAAAGAACAGGTGCATCGAGAAAGCAGGTGGATGTGTGATGTTTATGGGGGATGGGGAGATTGTGAGGGGATGCACAAGTGGATCCATGCAGGGAGCCTTCAGAGAC
>NW_001890435.1:2192-3135 GCF_000143565.1 Laccaria bicolor S238N-H82 | reverse complement strand
TAGCTTTGCCCTGTCCCCTCGTTCCCTCTCCAGAGTCCAAGCACAATGTCGGTGATCTCGCCAAACATTGACCCTGTCGTGGATGTGACGCCCTCCCACTCCTATGATCCTGTGCAGTCTCCTCAAGCCATGATGTGAGTAGTTGATCCAGATTTTTGAATTCCATTTTGTGTATGGGCAAACATACCTGTGTTTGTAATCTGAATTCCGCCCCTCCTCCTCCCATTTCCCTTCTCCTTTGTTTGGCTGCTACTGTTCCAACCTTCATCTTCTGTGTGTGGGTGTTTGCACCGTCCGCGCGAGCGCTCGTTCATTTTGCTTTGTGCGCTGTTCGGGTGAGGTCCCTTTGAGGTCCCTTTTCGAGCCCTACCCTTTCTTGGCGGGATCTGGTCACAGATCGGTCACAGTGATCAGACTGTCTTTTTCGTCGGTCGCAGCCTTACTTCTCTCGGGAAAGAGACGGTCCTGTCACCCGGCAAGCGCCGACGCGCGCCAAGTCAGGGTGCTGAACTGTCCCTCGGTGATCGGACTGTCTCCTCAGGGTCCATCCCCTTTTGGGAGGGTGTCACGTGCTTTCGCGCCCTTCCTCTTGCGCGTCGCTGACCAACTCCTCATTTCAGGTCGACCGCCTGCGACCCCGCGCCTAACGCTAGCCTCGGGGACGACAAAGCGTCACCAAAAGATGCTGTTCAGCAAACTCAGGAGGAGCGAGAGCGTATTCTTCAATGGGTGAGTGCATTTTACAGCCTTGTCCTTCAAGTTAATGTGTGTAGGCAAGAGACATCGTCAAAAAATATCCCTACCAGCCACGGAAAGTGCGACAGGAAGCTGCTCGTGCAAAGGTATGTTGTTTAGTGTTTAGTCTTCCAATGAATTTCTTCACAACTTACAAGAAGATATCACAGCATCAATTGAATTTCTGTGAACAGTGCGGAAGATCCAC
>NW_001890435.1:0-1093 GCF_000143565.1 Laccaria bicolor S238N-H82 | reverse complement strand
TGTCAACCCTAATATCTGGTAGGGGACATTATTCTCCGAATGTGAACGGTTGCGCGCCAAGCTTCGTAAACTCGTGTGGTCGTTCCTGAAGTAATTCTCGTCAAATAGAGCCTAAGAACGTAAAAAATGAGCGCGAACTTACATGTCAACCTTAATTTCTGTTTATGGGCCTTATTCCCCCCACAAAACCGAAAACTGAATTCGAACGCTTGGGCGTCATGTATCGTAAACTCGGGTGGTCGTTCCTGGAGTAATTCTCGTCAGATAGAGCCTAAAAACGTAAGAATCGAGTGAGAACTTACATGTCAACCTTAATTTCTGTTTATGGGCTTTATTCCCCCCACAAAATCGAGCACTGAATTCGAACGCTTGGGCTTCATGTTTCGTAAGCTCGGGTGATCGTTCCTGGAGTAATTCTCGTCAGATAGAGCCTAAGAACGTAAGAATCGAGCGAGAACTTACCTGTTAGTCTCATTTTCTGGTAAAAGACATTATTTTTTTGCAGAACCGAACGCTGACTTTGAACGGTTGGGCGTGATGTTTCGCAAACTCGGAAGGTTGTTCCTGAGGTAATTTCCGTCAAATAGAGCCCAAGAACATAATATACGAGTAAGAACTCACTTGTTGAGCTCAATTTCTGCCAATAGACTCGATTTTCCCGCAGAACTGAAATTTGAACGGATGGGCGGTCCGTTTCGTAAACTTGGGAGGCGCTTCCTGTAGTAGTCAGCGTCAGATCAAGCCCATGAACATGAAATTCGAGCCAGAACTCACGGAGTAAATCCATTTTTGGTATGGTCTTCTGGAGGGAGGACTTGCCAAACCTCGTTGATGCCGGAGATAGCTGGTGGACGTGGAGATAAGATGGCGGGGCACGTTCTGCCTCCTTAGATACATATAATGGCACAGGCTAAGATGAGAAGCGGGATGGGGTCATCGGTCAAGGGATCGGGGCAAGTGGCCGAGGCAAGAACTTGTAAGCTGTGGCCCGGGAAGTCAAGAAGATAACCGAGGACTGTCTCTTGATGCACATGGGACCGTCTTTTTCGAGGCTTGCGACGGTTTCGCAAAGCGCGGGAAAAAAAATTGGCAG
>NW_001890436.1:2315-3131 GCF_000143565.1 Laccaria bicolor S238N-H82 | reverse complement strand
TGTGAAAGCAGACAGACCAGCAAGTATCAATGTGAAATCAGAGAATAGCCTGTCCTGATGTGAAAGGCAACTTGGGTATGATGTCAAAAACTAATCATTTGGCAGTAGTAATATGTAAAGCAATTTAATCCTTCAAACCATATCCACATGGACCTAGAACCATGATTTGAGATAGGACAGTAGCTATCAATATGAAGGCATAGAATAGCCTTTCTTGATGTGAAAGACAATTTGTACATGATGTCAAAAGTAAATGCTGCAGCAATGGCAATATGTAAAATCATGTCAATCCTTTAACCTCATCCCCATAACCTGTACAGAGTCAAGGACACTATAAACTATATGTCAACTACAAACTTTTGTAGCCTCAAAAAGCAGACACTACAAACTTTTCTAATGAAAAAGTGGACACTACAAACTTTTGTAGTCTGAAAAGCAGACACTACAAACTTTTCTAATGAAAAGGCACACACTACAAACTTTTGTAGTCTAAAAAAGCGGACACTATAAACTTTTCTAATGAAAAAGCGGACACTACAAAACCTTTTAATGTTACCCTAATTTTGTAGTCTAAGTCTGACTTTTGTAGTCTAAGTCTGACTTTTGTAGTCTTTTGTAGTCTATCAGTAAACTTTGTAGCCTATGTCCAACTTTTTTGTAGTCTATCAGTAAACTTGGTAGTCTATATCTGACTCTTGTAGTCTGTCAGTGTTGATTGCTCTTTTAGGGAATGCACCTTCCTTTTTTGGTCAATTTTCCCACGATATGATATTTGTTGCCCTTTCATCTAGCTTTCTAAATGTGTTGGAATCATGT
>NW_001890436.1:0-907 GCF_000143565.1 Laccaria bicolor S238N-H82 | reverse complement strand
TAAAACCTGTGGCATTATACACAATGGCTCTTGGACAGTTGTCATAGATTAATCATAAATAGTGGTAGCCACTAGTGCAGCGACAGCGAGGGATGGAAGAAGGAGCGAGCGTGGATCGTAAGGATGCTTGCTGATAGAATGGTTGGGACGGGTTATTGGAGGGTGTTGAGGAGAAGGCATGGGTGGGATTTGCTTGCTAGATTGTGGCAGCGTGAGGACGATGCCGGGACGAGGTTGGGGATACTTTAGGTGAGTGATTCAATGGGGGGAGGTTGCATAAGGATGCGTTGCTGATGTGCGTTTGGCGTAAGGTTCTGGCGAATCTGATGTGTAATCTGCAAGCGGTCATGTCGCTGATCTTGACATCTGCGCTGCTTTCGTGGATTGAGATGCAGTTGCTTTCAGGGACGAAGGATCGCGTGGGGTGGTGCAAGATCTTCAAAGGCGTCCTCGTTTTTGTCGATTTGAAAAAGCTGGATGGTGCGTTGGGAAGCGAGTGGCGGACGACGATATGTCGTTGTCTTTTGAGGTTGTTGGATGATAAAACTTCACGTATGTTTCTTTTCCGCTCCTTGATTGGGTTCAGGAGTCTTGATGTGTGGTACATAGATGCATACTTGCCACTTGTGCTTCCTGTTATTCCGAGGTTGTCGAGCTTGGAGGGAATGAGGGCTGTTGGGTGTTTGGAGAGGTTGATGACAAAACAAAGTTAGAGGTTACGTCCTCAAGACTCTTACCCGTAAGTCCTCAACCGCAATTGCAACCATTACATCTCGCCCACGACCTCCACTCCCCATTCTCCCTCTCAGATCCATTATCGGCATGGGGCTCGCGCGTTGAGATGACGTGGCGCGCAGTTACGTCGGATAAGAGGACGTTGGAACGTTGAAGGTCGTTTGAGATGGGC
>NW_001890437.1:2376-3247 GCF_000143565.1 Laccaria bicolor S238N-H82 | reverse complement strand
CTTTTTCATTATCATTTCTTAGAATTCTCATTAGGATATTTCATTAGGCTCCTGCGCTTTTTCATTATCATTTCTTAGAATTTCATTAGGATATTCATTAGGCTGCTTCGCTTTTTCATTACCATTTCATAGAATTTTCATTAGGATATTTCATTAGGCTCCTGCGCTTTTTCATTATCATTTCTTAGAATTTTCATTAGGATATTTCATTAGGCTCCTGTGCTTTTTCATTACCATTTCATAGAATTTTCATTAGGATATTTCATTAGGCTCCTTCGCTTTTTCATTACCATTTCATAGAATTTTCATTAGGATATTTCATTAGGCTCCTGCGCTTTTTCATTATCATTTCTTAGAATTTTCATTAGGATATTTCATTAGGCTGCTGCGCGTTTTCATTACCATTTCATAGAATTTTCATTAGGATATTTCATTAGGCTCCTTGGCACTTTCATTACCATTTCTTAGAATTTTCATTAGGATATTGCATTAGGCTCCTGTGCTTTTTCATTACCATTTCATAGAATTTTCATTAGGATATGTCATTAGGCTCCTGCGCTTTTTCATTACCATTTCTTAGAATTTTCATTAGGATATTTCATTAGGCTGCTTCGCTTTTTCATTACCATTTCTTAGAATTCTCATTAGGATATTTCATTAGGCTCCTGCGCTTTTTCATTATCATTTCTTAGAATTTTCATTAGGATATTTCATTAGGCTCCTGTGCTTTTTCATTACCATTTCATAGAATTTTCATTAGGATATTTCATTAGGCTCCTGCGCTTTTTCATTACCATTTCATAGAATTTTCATTAGGATATTTCATTAGGCTCCTGCGCTTTTTCATTACCATTTCTTAGAATTTTCATTA
>NW_001890437.1:0-617 GCF_000143565.1 Laccaria bicolor S238N-H82 | reverse complement strand
GTTTGTAGTTGACATATAGTTTATAGTGTCCTTGACTCTGTATAGGTTATGGGGATGAGGTTAAAGGATTGACATGATTTTACATATTGCCATTGCTGCAGCATTTACTTTTGACATCATGTACAAATTGTCTTTCACATCAAGAAAGGCTATTCTGTGCCTTCATATTGATAGCTACTGTCCTATCTCAAATCATGGTTCTAGGTCCATGTGGATATGGTTTGAAGGATTAAATTGCTTTACATATTACTACTGCCAAATGATTAGTTTTTGACATCATACCCAAGTTGCCTTTCACATCAGGACAGGCTATTCTCTGATTTCACATTGATAGTTGCTGGTCTGCCTGCTTTCACATTGATAGCTACTTGCCTGTCCCAAACCTAGTCAACTGTGATATCAGCTCTTTCAGGGCAATAGGATGAGCTGATTGGTCCCTGGAAGTATCCTTAAGTCAGGTCATGATGTAAGTTAACAATGTATTGAGACAGAACAGTAGATATTACTATGAATGGCTTTTTCTGGCTTGAAAGCCAACTTGGGCATGATGTGAAAAGCTGATGATGTGGCAATAGCAATCAATATGTAAAGTCATGTGATCCTTTAGCCAGTTCCCC
>NW_001890438.1:1697-3182 GCF_000143565.1 Laccaria bicolor S238N-H82 | reverse complement strand
TAATAAAGCAGACACTACACAATTTTGTAATCATCAAAGCAGACACTACAAAGTGTTGTAATGAAAAAAGCAGACACTACACAATTTTCTAATCAATAAAGCGGACACTACAAAGTGTTGTAATGAAAAAAGCGGACACTACACAATTTTCTAATCAATAAAGCGGACACTACAAAGTGTTGTAATGAAAAAAGCGGACACTACACAATTTTCTAATAAATAAAGCAGACACTACACAATTTTGTAATCATCAAAGCAGACACTACAAAGTGTTGTAATGAAAAAAGCAGACACTACACAATTTTCTAATCAATAAAGCGGACACTACAAAGTGTTGTAATGAAAAAAGCGGACACTACACAATTTTCTAATCAATAAAGCGGACACTACAAAGTGTTGTAATGAAAAAAGCGGACACTACACAATTTTCTAATAAATAAAGCAGACACTACACAATTTTGTAATCATCAAAGCAGACACTACAAAGTGTTGTAATGAAAAAAGCAGACACTACAAACCAAAGTGTGGGAAATAATTCCCCACCCAAATGCGCAGTGTGCCTGACATCAGTTGTGTCTGAAAAAAGTGTAACACTTTTCTTAATTAGGAAATGGCCCAATTTGGAAATAGTGCACACACCGTCATTAACAATGACCACACCATGCTAGCCATCAACTCTTCTGGCCCAAAAAGCATGGGAAATAATTCCCCACCCAAATGCGCAGTGTGCCTGACATCAGATGTGTCAGAAAAAAGTGTAAGGCTTTTCTTAATTAGGAAATGGCCCAATTAGGAAATAGTGCGCACATCGTAATTAACAATGACCATACCATGCTAGCCATTAACTCTTCTGGCCCAAGAAGTGTGGGAAACAGTTCCCAACCTAAATGCACACTGTGCCTGACACCAAGTGTGGCAGAAAAAAATGTAATGCTTTTCCCAATTAGGAAATGGCCCAATTAGGAAAAAGTGCACACATCAATGCATATACTACACATGGGTCAAACCCATTGGTAAATATCTGTCAACAAACATCCCAATGAGGGTATTCTGTCTACAAAATAATAGGTAAATCCCCTGTCCCCTATATTAAAAAAATCCCAAGTTTTTCTCTTAAATATAGGACCCCAGACACCCCTTGTGGCTGAAAAAATATATCCTTAGTCAACCCTAGCTGCAAAATATATCCCAAGTCCAACCCAGACAAGAAATATATTTCTACATTGTGACAGTCACAATTCAGGGTCCAGGCATAAGAAATATATTTGGAGTCCATTCCAGTGAGGAAATATATTTTGGGGTGTGTGACACACTAGAAATATATTTAGTGTGACATTGGACAACAAAATATATTTAGGTAAAAGTGGAGATATACAAGCCCAGAATATATACACTATAGATATACACCCTGACATTTAGTCCCGTAGTATTCATGGAGTTTGCAAGACTAACAGTCAGTTGTCAGTGGGTGACTGAAGTGGGTCA
>NW_001890438.1:0-887 GCF_000143565.1 Laccaria bicolor S238N-H82 | reverse complement strand
TCACACTATGAATACAGTTTGCATTACAGATTCATTCATTCTCCTTCAACAATTTTGGGCCTCAATGACATGTATGATTCACCTTGAAGCTATTCAGTCCAAGATTCCTGAGTTGCTTAAGTACTATCCACTTTGACACTATAGATACAGTTCACACTATGGAATTTTTTAGCTGCTTAGAAATCCCCTCCACTTCTGCCTCTACTTCAGCTCCAAGATCTCCATTTGCACCTTATCTGCATACCCCACCCACATCTGTATTACTATCCCCTGCCAGACAAACTCCTGCATGTGATATCAAACATGTTGTCCAATCCACTTTCAAAAACCAGAGTTCACAAAGTTCTTTGTTTCACTCTCCAATTGCACCTTATCTGCATGCCCCACCTACATCTGTATTAGTCAAACCTCTGCATGTGATATCAAACATCTCTCCCAACCTACTTTCAAAAACCAGAGTTCACAAAGTTCTTTGCTCTTTCTCTTTTTCTCTCTCCAGTTGCACCTGATCTGCATACCTCACCCACATCTGTATTACCATCCCCTGCCAGTCAAACCCCTGCATGTGATATCAAACATCTCTCCCACCCCACTTTCACAGACAAGAGTTCACCAAGTTCTTTGTTG
Organism: Laccaria bicolor S238N-H82; assembly: GCF_000143565.1. Lineage (NCBI taxonomy): Eukaryota > Fungi > Basidiomycota > Agaricomycetes > Agaricales > Hydnangiaceae > Laccaria > Laccaria bicolor. The sequence continues at coordinate 260 of NW_001890438.1, read as the reverse complement.
TTTCTCTCCTTCTCTTCCTCTCTCCCTGTTTTCCTCTTCTCCTCTCCCTGCCTTCCTCCCTCTTTCTCTTGACTCTTCATTGTAACTTTATTGACAACAAATTCCATTCTCCTCTAACAAATTCTGTTCACCAATGTCATAGTATGGAGGCACACATATCTTTCCACTAAATCCTGAACCAAGATCTATTTTAACCATATCATGAATCCAGATCCATAATTTCTGAACTATATCATGAATATTTTAATTAGATGCTGAAC
>NW_001890439.1:2223-3124 GCF_000143565.1 Laccaria bicolor S238N-H82 | reverse complement strand
ATTCACACGACACCTCGGTGAGTATTGTTCTCATCTTAGGGAATATATCTGACTTAAGGATCAATAGGCATTCACGTCCTTTAATTTATCCACCTGAAGCCGTTTATCGACTTTTTGTCAGACGACGGCCCACCAACAACTAGCAACCCGTTCGTTACCAGTCTTTCGAGTCGTTCGACGTGATTCGTTGATGTTTGGCATTGTATGGCAAAGGCTTGAGATGACGAATGGCTTCCGGCTTCCAATGCAACATTTGATGCTCTTGACACTTTTCCGGGCACCTCTGTCCTTTACTCCGGGTGTCAGCAGGTGCAGTGTGCGCCTGCCTATCTTTCGATTGTCTTCATCGACCTTCTGTCCGCTCGGTCTGACATGCACGAACAACTCACCCACCTCACCTCACATTGTTTGCAGCCAACTCTAGCGTGAAATCGCGCAAAGGTTTTCTCACAAACTATGAAACTGTGATTCAGCGCCTCTGTGTTGCAGATGTGGAATTCACTGAACTTGGTAGACAAATTGCCGCACAAGAAACCTGGCATCGGCTTGGTGAGTACTATTGTCTTCATCCTAGGAAATATATCTGACTCGAGGCTCAATAGGCATTTACGTCCTTTGTACGATCTGCCTGAAGCTGTTTATCGACTTTCTGGCAACGAGGGCCCACCAACAAGTGGCAATCAGCTCGTTACCACTCTGTGGACGTGATTCCACCCATTGATGTTTGGCGTTGTGCGGCAAAGGCTTCGGATGAATAATGGCTTCTGGCTTTCAATGCAACATTTGATGATCTTGACAGTTTTACGGGCACGTCTGTCCGTTACTCCAGGTGTATCCTTCGATCGTCTTCATCCACCTTCTCTCCGCTCGGTCTGACATGCACGGTCAACTCGTTTTGCCC
>NW_001890439.1:0-1044 GCF_000143565.1 Laccaria bicolor S238N-H82 | reverse complement strand
CGGGCACGTCTGTCCTTTAATCCGGCAGGTGCATTGTGCGTGTTGTCTGCCTATCCTTCGACCGTCTTCATTGACCTTCTTTCCGCCCGGCCTGACATGCACGGCCAACTCGCTTTGCACCCCACTTCATTTGCAGCCAACTCTGCTAGCGTGAGATTGCGCAAAGAGTTTTCTCGCAAACCATGACTCAGCATCTCTGTGTTGCACATGTGGAATTCATAGAACACGATAGACAAATTGCGGCCCAAGAAACATGGCATCGGCTTGGTGAGTATTGTGTTCATCCTAGGGAATATAACTGACTCAAGGCTCAATAGGCGCTTACGTCCTTCGATCCATCTGCCTGAACCTGTTTATCGACTTTCTGGCAGACGAGGGCCCACCAACAACTAGCAATCAGCTCGTTACCACTCTTTGGACATGATTCGACCCATTCATGTTTGGCCTTGTGTGGCAAAGGCTTCGGATGACGAATGGCCTCTCGCTTTCAATGCAACGCTTGATGCTCTTGACACTTTTCCGGGCACGTCTCCCCATTACTCCCAGTGTCAGCAGGTGCATTGTGCGCGTTGTCTGCCAATCCTGCGATCGTCTTCATCGACCTTCTCTCCGCTCGGTCTGACGTGCACGGTCAACTCGTCTTGCACCTTATCTCACTTCGTTTGCAGCCAACTCTAGCGTGAAATCGCGCAATGAGTTTTCTCACAAACTATGATTCAGCACCTCTGTGCTGCAGATGTGGATTCATCGAACACGGTAGAGAAATTTCCGCACAAGAAACCTGGCATCGGCTTGGTGAGTACTATTGTCTTCATCCTAGGGAGTATATCTGACTTAATGCTCAATAGGCGTTGACGACCTTTGATCCATCTGCCTGAAGTTGTTTATCGGCTTTGTGGCAGACGAGGGCCCACCAACAAGTATCAATCAGCTCGTTACCACTCTGTGGACGTGATTCCGCCCATTAATGTTTGGCGTTGTGTGGCAAAGGCTTTGACCGACGAATACTACTTAGCTTTCAATGCAACATTTGATGTACTTGAA
>NW_001890440.1:2256-3156 GCF_000143565.1 Laccaria bicolor S238N-H82 | reverse complement strand
TGGGGAGAAAGTCAAATTTCAGCGTTACCGCGCTGAAAAAAGTCTCGAGATCCCAGGTAATAAACGAGTCTCTTCGTAAACTCAGAGGACTCGTAATCAAGACAAAGTTCTAATTTAAAGTTGAGAATATACAGCCAAAACAAGTTCCTGATCTTGATAGTATCTAAGATCATTATTGCTTTTATCATCTAGCTGCCCATCTTCTATACACTTATTTTTGGTGGTTATCCCATTATGGAACCAAACTTTACCTTCATATGAAAAAACTCTAGAGGTGAAATGATTATCCCCATGGTATATGATCCCTCTCAGGCTCAGTAAAACTTCTTCTCCATTTACTACAAACTTTACCTTGTGACTAGTTTCAGTATTACAGTATGGGTACTCCAGGATGATAATCTTTGGAACCTCTGCATAGGATACATGCTCAATCATTTCACCTGAGCAACCCCCACATATTTCTGTAGATGGCTTCTGAATTGATCCTATCCATTTTGAAGTTGATGCTGGTATAGGGTCAGATGCATGTAGAACATATCCCAGTGTATCATCTACTTCATATGCATTTCCACAGTCTGAACATATTATTTCAGCCACTGCATTATTTTCTTCATGCTTAAGCATTTCAAATGTAAGTTGTCCAACACTAGCTCCTGTTTTGCCCATAGGAAATTTGATAGGATCTAAATTATGAAGATCATGTCTAAGTTCATCTCTTACATTTTCTAAAGTAAGTGTTCCTTCAAGCACCTTGTTGAAACCAGCTGCCAGTGCACCTAAATAATCTTGGTTGATCTCTGTAAAATTTGTAGTCCACCTTGAAGGATCTATGTTCCAAATATGATATAAAATCACAAATAAGCTATCATATGCACAACTGTAATTTATACCATCCATTGA
>NW_001890440.1:0-960 GCF_000143565.1 Laccaria bicolor S238N-H82 | reverse complement strand
ATGCCAGAGAGCTTTTCCTACAGCAGCTTCTTGGCCACCTGGCTTTAAGCCTGAATGGACTTGTGTTCCAACTGAGTGACTGTATAGAGACTGACCACCAACAGGGGGCAGTTGGGCAAAATCACCAGCAAATATCATATTAATTCCACCATATGGCTTATCAAAATTATTGAGTGCTTTGGCTAACTGTGAAGCAATTTTATACATGTCATGGCATGAGAGCATTGATACCTCATCTAAGAATATATAGTCAACTCCATCTAGTCTAGCTCTGACTTGAGCAATGCTTGTAGCCTCATTTCTGATACCCATTCCACTCATTGGCACACCCAAAAATGAATGATAAGTTGATCCATTCAGAAGAGCAGCTGATGATCCTGTTGGTCCAAGCACAATAAATCTATGAGACTCATTTCTCTGTTGAAAAAAATAAATGAGGGCTTTGAAGACTTGTGATTTTCCAGTACCACCCATGCCACCCAGATACATTTTTAATTGTTCAGTCTGAGGTTGAACTGCATGATTTGCAACAATTCTAAAGGCTCTTTCTTGCTCTCTGTTAAGGGAATATTTTTTTACAACTTTATCAATCATCCTTTGTGCTGATTTTTCTTTGGCTTTGAAGTCTTTTGTAAGATATGATTGGTCAACAATTTTTACATCATTTTCATTGGGGTCTATCTGTTGGTTTTTTATATTTTTCTGAGCTGGGATATTTTTATTTCTTTGAGCCAACTCCTCCTGTCTATTTTGATCAACTGAAGCTTTCCATTTGGAACTAGACTGTAGTATATCAGGTTGGATTGGTTCCTTGTCAACTTCACTTATTCCATTTGGGGATTCATCCAGCCAGCCAGCTTCTTTTATTGCAATTTTTGTAGCATTCATTTGCTCTTGATTGCCCTTCCATATTTTCCAAGTGCTGTATATTTATTTGGAATATTCTCTTCATCATTTTCA
>NW_001890441.1:2021-3113 GCF_000143565.1 Laccaria bicolor S238N-H82 | reverse complement strand
TCCTTCTCTGCACAGAGCAGCTGGTTGGATCTGATGGATCCTCGATCTATACCCAGCTCGCATGAGAATTTATTTGTGAATGGCAAGCACTTATGACTTACGACAGGCATGTATCCGATAAGAACACCACCTCCATTCGATGGGTGGTATACACTTTTATGATAAAAACCAGACATATGCCTGGAGGGCGATGTGTATAATGCCTAGAGGTTCAATGAGATCACATATCTCATTGTTCTAGGATATTTCATTGCGATTTTCATATGGATACCTGGTGCTTTCAATATATATTTCATTCTCAACCCCAGGATATTTCATTGCAATTTTCATATGGACACCTGGCTCTTTCAATATATATTTCATTCTCAACCCCAGGATATTTCATTGCAATTTTCATATGGATACTGGGCACTTTCATTAGATATTTCATTGTGTATAATGCCTAGAGGTTCAATGAGACAACTCATTATTTTGTCTAGTATTTTCATTCATTAAGTTCCCTGTGTATTTCATTTGGTTTTTTCATTAAATGGCCTAAGTGATCTCATTAATATTGCATTGTGATTTCCTGCAATATTTCATTCATTATCTCTGGATATCTCATTTTGCTTTTCATATGAAAGCCTGGTGCTTTCAATATATATTTCATTCTTAGCTCCAGGACATTTCATTGGAGTTTTCATATATATATCTGGCGCTTTCATTGGATATTTCATTGTTAGCCCCAGGATATTTCATTGTGCTTTTCATCTGAATGCCTGGCGCTTTCAATGGATATTTCATTCTTGTTCCTAGGATATTTCATTGCACTTTTCATAGATATACCTGGTGCTTTCATTGGATATTTCATTGCTAAACCCAGGATATCTCATTGTGCTTCTCATTTGGATGCCTGGCGCTTTCAATGGATATTTCATTCTTATTCCTAGGAGATTTCATTGCACTTTTCATATGTGTACCTGGCGCTTTCAATGAATATTTCATTTTTAGTGGCAGCTGACCTTTCAGGGTCCAGGGTGCATTTCCAAATGTAAAATGGCAATAAAATCAGGAAAAATTAGGGCTCATTGCTGATCATCATGTTGTAACATT
>NW_001890441.1:0-619 GCF_000143565.1 Laccaria bicolor S238N-H82 | reverse complement strand
TCCTATAGCCCTCAAAGAGCTGATATCAAAGTTTACTATGTTTGGGACAGGCCGGTAGCTATCAATGTGAAAGCAGACAGTGTGAAAGCCAACTTGGGCATGATGTGAAAAACTGATGATGTGGCAATAGCAATATGTAAAGTCATGGCAATCCTTCAGCCATATCCCCACATGAACTTATTATGTTTTGAGATAAGACAGTAGGTATCAATATGAAAAGCTTAGAATAGCCTTTCCTAATGTGAAAGACAACTTGTGCATGATGTCAAAAACTAATGCTGAAGCACTGGCAATATGTAAGATCATGTCAATCCTTCAACCTCATCCCCATAACCTAGACAGGGCCAAGGACACCATAACCTACATGTCAACTACAAACTTTTGTAGTCTAAAAAAGCGGACACTACACACTTTTTCAAATGAAAAAGCAGACACTACAAACTTTTCCAATAAAAAAGCGGACACTACAAACTTTTCTGATGACAAAAGCAGACACTACAAACTTTTGTAGTCTAAAAAAGTGCCTTTTCTAAAGGCTCTCATGCTCTCTTTTGCATATGATTCCTCAAACTAGACATGGAATAGAGTCCCTGCAATGTATCTGTATATTCCCCAGCCA